>NW_017259375.1:1195634-1201310 GCF_001594045.1 Atta colombica
ATTACTTGTAGTTTTTGTTGTAACTATATGTTACTAATATTTTAAAATGCTCATTAACATCTATATTCTGTATCGGAAGAAAATGGCGTGCTTCAGTATTAAAAATAAATAGAAATGATAGTGGGAAAATATTTATTAAGAGCATATTAAGAAAAGGGGATTTTATTAAAATCGTTGTACGTCTGAAAGAGAATTAATAAAATACTGTGGTCGCTCCATAGTCTACATTTAACGCAAAATGCTCTTTTCAGTGATATCTACTCGTGATTATTTGTCGATTCAGTAAATTGTAATTATAACTATATTCATCATCCAATAATATCATTAACTTTACGTAATTAGTCTACACTTCAAAACAAAGTGAGTGCTTCACATTTCAATGTTTCTCTTATCGTGTATAGATGCACGTTGCTACCCGTATAATAAATATCGAATTTTTCAATTTTTTGTAAGATAAAATGGCGCAGTAGTCCGTGAGAGACTCTTGAGAATTAAATGAGAGAACTCGCTCTCACACCTCTTTGTAAGATCGACAAGGCGGCGGTGGTGCGCTCCAAATGCCATTTTCCCGACACGATGGTTTTTTCACTGGTTCCAGAGGAGTCACATAGCCAGGCGAACATGTTACCTATTTCATACATTTCAAAATTACAATAATTTTGAAAAATCTAATCATTTATATGACAATCTTATTATATTTATTATATATGATGATAAATTAGTGAATTAAGCAGAAAAAAGAATTAAAATTACCTGTATGTTATCTCCTGGTTTGTACCAAAATTTGAGAGGTGCAATTCGGCCATGAGGTGGATCACCTGGATAAGGACACCTTACCTTACCTAGAATGTTACATAATTTGTTGTTTAAAATTTTTAACAATTCCAAAAACATGAAAAAACAATATAATATTAATTTTTTAGTGTTATTTTTTTCATGGAAAGAATAGTTAGGCCAGTTACAGATTAAAATAATTATATAAGAATTTAAACATTTTAATGCTATAAAAGATTTTGATATTTTAGCAATCAGTTTGAGCGTTCAATATGATTATTTATAGATTGCAGTACAACATAATTATTTTCAGATATGTATTCAGCTAAATTTTTTAGATATTTCAACGCAAAACTGTTCTTTTCATGTAAAATTACAATACAAAATTAAAGTGGCGCAATTTTTTCACGCTAATTATTAACTGTACTTCAAATGTTATAATATTATAAAATTTAACTATACGGACACTCACATATAGGTGGATCGTGAGACCAAGTACCGTTTTCGGTGCATATGGTAACCGCTTCTCCTATCAATTGATGACCCGGTTGACAGGCGAATCTCACTAAGGCGCCGACTTTGTATATTCGGCCGTGATTCGACTGTTTCTTATTAGTATATCGTGGTTGCTCTATGATGCGTCCACTTTGTGGCATTTCCGGTACAGGACACGTGATCTCTATAAACATCTTTTATTAACTACGATGTTATTTCTGTTAAAATTAATTATAACTGATTATACCTAATTGATTTTGCAAGAACTATTTTTTTTAAGCATTACACTCTTTCAGTTAAGAAAAGTTAAGTCTAAAAATCATTTCAACCGAGTATTCAACTCGATTGATTCAAACGTTTAAACCATATAATTTATCGAAAAAATTTTTGAGAGTAGACGTAGTTTTAGAATTACTGTTTAAAAATTCTTTAAAAATAGAATCACATATTCTAAAATGACTATTTTACTTTGACAAGTCGGCATAGATCCGTTCCACTTGCCGTCTCCTTCGCACGTCATACTCTGCGAGCCTAAAAGTTTGTATCCCCACATGCAGGTGAAGATAGCTTTCTCGCCATATGTGCTATTGTGCTCGTTTAATACCAACAATGCATTATTTCTGATAATTATCTCCGAGCATTTGATCTTCTCGCAATGCGGCATCTCCGTCGACCATTTGCCTGCAAAGGTAATTTTCTTAATTTTATATTTAACTGTGTTCGCTGACAAGCAAGCGTTGCTTCGTACCGTTATACTGGCACGTGATTCTGGAAGCACCTTCTAATCTGTAGCCTACTGGACATTCGAAAACGGCACTATTTCCCATTCGGCTACCTCCGATGCGACTAATTAATGGCGGCTCCGGGACATTCAATACCAGACATTGAACATCTGCAAAAGTTAATTAAAACCACTAATTGAAAAAAGAGTCCGATTCCATTAATTAAAATTTTGGCTAAAAATAAACAAATAAGAATTTTCTGATTGAATCTATTATAAGTTTAGTTGAGATAATCAGAATTCTGATTGATATATAAATCAGTAATCTTCTGACTCGTTCATTTTCAATCAGAAATTTTTCTGATATAACAGAATTCTCGCTACTGACGAATGCGATCAACGTAATTATCATAAGTTCTAAGAATAATATGTTATTTTACAAAACGAAGTTCTATTTAGTGGCCGTACCTACAACACGAACTTGTATAGAGTTGTTCAATCCTTTCGGTGTGGTGCACGTGTATATTCCGGAATCCGGAGGTTTGGCATAGTATATCGACAGGCGATACTTCAAGTCTCTTTCCCGTGCAGCGATCGCCCATCCTAGGACAAGTAAATAAAAAATAAATATATAATATAAATTATATTTAAGGACAAACGTATAAATTTCGCAAATTATTAAAAAAAAATTCTTATTTAAATCCGTACGTTTTAATGATACAAACATTCAAAGTCTCAATGCACTTTTCACCTGTCAAATATCGACGGAATGTTGAGGTCCATGTCCATTCAGGATTGCCCAACTTCCTAGCAAAGAGACACTCCAGATGCAGGATACTTCCTGGATAAACGGCGAGTGCACCGGTCGGCTCTACTACGGCCGAACCAGTAGGTAGACCGAAGTCGATGGTTGGTGGTACATCTTCTGTTTATCCTCGAAAAACGCGAGGATCAAAATTTAAAAGAGATGTCGACAGTGTTATCATATGGTAATATGAAAAATCATAGGACTCACAATATATCTATACATATAATATTTCCATATATTTCTTTTCATCAATCATAATTTTTTGAATAATTGGAGTAGCCTCTTGAATATATCTATTGTTTCCATCGTGTTTGTTAGGCATTTGCGATGTAGAGATTTTAAATACGAATATATTACGTACCGGTATAATTGGAGATTGCCGTAGTAGACACGCAACTAGGTGTCTTTCCGTCCCACGTGCCATTGCGGCAGTGCAACAAGGAATCGCCGATAAACTTGTATTTACCTATCTCTCGACATCTCACCATCAGCCGTTCATTGTGAGGTACACGAATTGTGTGTATCTGTAATATATATTTGCTCTCTAAAATATTCAAGTCCAAGAATTAGAAAAGAGCTCCCGAATTTACATTTTTTAATTCTGTTATGTTTTCTTTGTATTTTTTTTACTAAAATTTCTTGATTTTAAATAGTGATAAATAAAGCTTTATTTACAGTCTGTAATAATAAATTAAAACATTTCATTATGTTATAAAAAGAATCCACTCCAGAAATGATTGGATCTTGAATCAACATTGATTCGATATTGAATTAATCATCGATTTGACATTGATAGACTAATGATTTTTGACTGGAAATATAATTATATTTTAGATTATTCTTTTCGATAATTAAATCACTTGAAATTTCAGTCATTGCGATTAATAATCATTAAATATGCAATTCAGATAAAAATTTATATAAGATTTTAAACTTGTTAATTTATTCAATTTTGGATTTTCAAATCCTTATTATCAACAAAGTTTTGGTATTAACAATTTCGCTACTAAAATAGAGCACAAAAGCGATATACTCACAGACATAGTAAGATATTTATAGGTGACGATAAGAAGAGGATGAAGGTCTTTCAATATGCAAACGTTGTCCAGTCCCAAATTCTCGGTATCTGCAAGTACACACGATAGATGTTTAGAAATTTGAATTTGAAAGTGTATCTTTTAGTTCGCGAACGCTCGCTCACACCCTTGCAACAGCGTTCAAAAATCGATCACGTTTTATAGCGGCTTGCGCGATGAACGCCGAATAGAAATCGATCCAACTCGATCGCATAGCACCGACTAATATATTGTCGTTGCGTCAAGAAGTTGCACGTGCTTCTCCAACAACAGTGTTGTTTAACGATAACTTAAGGCTGTTTTTTTATTAAAAAATTACAGATTTTTCTATACTGTATTTGAAAATATTACAAAAAATTCGACGGCGATTTAGAACCTGGATCAAAAATTTTAATTTAAGAAGTAGATTCAATTATAAGAAGTGGAATTAAAGAAGTAAAATTAATTATTTTTTAAATAATTAATTTTAACTAAAAAATAAAATGAAAAGATTCTTATTTAAATTATAAAATTGTATCATTCTTAAGCTTTAACAAATAGAAAAGATTGCTTATCTTCTATATCAAAAAATAGAATTAAAATTATTTAGAATAAAATATATTAAAAATCGATATTTATAAAGAAATAAATAATATCTATAGTTCTTGGAATTTAAAAGCCGATTTTTTTAAATCTATGCGGATCTCTTCCATGCACGGCGAAAAAAGATTTATATATAATATTATATTTCGACTAAATTATGATAATATAGATACGATTAATATCTTTCCTCAAAAGAGAATGTCATTTTTATAAGAATTTTTATATAAAAATATAATATTTCATTCAAAATTATTACATAATCATAAGTTGATTCCTGTAAACTGCATCGCCTATACATAAACATCCGAGAGATTTTACAAATTCTATCCTTCGTATAATATTTATTTTTTAATTTATTATTCAGAAATATTCCTTATCAATTACGACGTTCTTTAAAAGCAAATTTTGGTTGCAAGATCCGCACTGAAACGTCATAGTGTCATGCACGCACCTATGCATTTGAAATTCAACGTGAACAGGAACAACATCGTGGTCGCTATCGCTGCGACACGTGCACGCGTCCTTCCCGAACGATCGTTGCACGGCATGTTGCTGGTGTCCTGGCAAATCGCGGTCACGCAAGATCATGATTAACGACGACGAGGGGACGCTAACGCAGCGTGGTAGCAAGACGGATGCATGATCGTGCGTCGTCAATTGGCCTCGACTGCCTTCTCTCGATCCCGTTCATTATCTCGCACAAAACAGCAGGATACTCTTACGTCGCACTCTTGGGCGCAATTATCACACCCTGCAATCGGATGCTGGAGCGTGCGACAACACGCTAGCAACAACGTCGATACTAAACATCCATAATCGGCGGGGGTGGTCCAAGACTCGCTATTCCGAGGGATGCGCATGCGGTCACCCTCTGTTTCTCTCTCTCTCTCTCTCTCTCTCTCTCTCTCTCTCTCTCTCTCTCTCTCTCTCTTTCTATATCGTCGCTGCTTTCAACCCCAGAACTCCATTTGGTTTACGTGCCACGTCTGTAATTCTGATGAATATACTGGGTGATAATGTTCGTCAAATTGTAAAGTTCATAATGATGAATAAAAAATGTTAAGTGACCAATCAAAATGACATAAATATTAAACAATATGTTTAATTGGTTTATAAAAATTGTTAGGGACTATATTTCATCAAATTAAATATGAACGATGTATAAAAAAATATAATAAAGAGCGATATAATACAGAGTTCTTATTAAAAAAAATTTTATA
>NW_017259375.1:1201410-1218855 GCF_001594045.1 Atta colombica
CTTCTGAATATCTTGAGGACATTCCCAGAATATCTGTCGCATAAACTGCTGTGAGATAGTATTATTTAGCTATTCAAAGTTACATAAATATCAAATATATAGTCTTTGATTGCATTAAAAACTGTAGAGACAATTGATTCGTCACAAAAACTTCTTATATTATAATGTAAATCGTCACGTATCAATTAGAAGCTTACTGTTAAAGTATTGTATTAAATTTTAGTAAGAGATATTTTATGCATATCTTATATCATTTAAGCATTGTCGTTCTTCAAAACTATTCGTAAATATTAAATAACATTTAATGCATTAAAAATGCATTAAAGATTGGCTTATTAAATTAAATACAATTTGTCCATTATCAAAACTATTAAATTTTAATGAGAGCTTCTTTTAATTTTTTTTATTATTTATAAATGTAAAAAATGTAAGAAATAAAACGAAGCACCCTGTAGGAAGGATTCTGTATATAACTGTTATTACGAGAGAAGTTCTGTGAATCACTTTGTTCCCGTTTTAAGCATCTGTGACCTATCTTTCTGTTTCTTTTGGAAAGGTTAATGCAACAGTACATGAGAATGAAAAATGGAGAGATGCTCAGACACTATTCAGGTATTTTATGTGCGAAAAATAAAAACGATAAAGTACGAATGCGAACTTGAGTACAGCCAAGATTTACGAGTTTAATAAAATAATACATGTAGAACAAGATGAGATTAAGTATTTTATATGTATATTAACAGATCTTTTATTAATAATTTTATAATAATTACAATAATAAAATAAGACAAATGTATCAAATAATAGATACATGTCGGAATTAAACAACACGTATTTGGAACAAATTCACAAATCCATTGATATTAAATGTTATTGATGGATATTAAAAAATATTCTAAATTATAGATATTAATAATAAATTATTGATATTATATTTCATTTATAAATATTACATATAGCAATAATTAATAAAGTATAATTATTAGTCAACTGCTTGTTTAAAAACTCGCCATTTGCGTTCCTATATTTGAAAATAATTGCAGGCAAAAGCAAGTAAAGCTGAGAACTTCAGACATATTCGGCATTAACTAATACACAATTATTATGCTTCAGAACGAAAATATATTGCAAATCTTAATTAAAATAAAACGTATAAAATTTTACATACAAGTCATCTCATATCATAATTTATTATTTAAATTAAATTTCTTACTGAATAATCTATCGAATCCTTTCCTATTTGAAAACTCTTGCAAACGTAAAAAAACGAGAATTAAAGCTGATAATTTCAGGCACATTCCGCATTGCTTAATAATTATTCCAAGGCGGGAGTACTTACGTCGCGAATTATGGATAATGAAAACATGCCGAGTGTGCAGGATTTTTCTCAATTAGAACGGCAATTTCGTGAACAGTTTTATGAGTTACAAAGCAATACGGTAAAATATAATGCCATTTACTATATTGATTAACACTCGAAGCGTACTTAACCCTTTTATGCCCAGCATACACTTGTAACATGCCCTAAATTAACACACGAAGCAATATTAATGATACACAGAGACTTATAAATATTACAGGATATTTATATAGCTGTCACAGGATATTTAGAGAATATTTAGTGCAAGTTAGATCTAAGAGGCGACTTCGATCGAACTCCAAACTCAACTTAATTAATTGTGATTAATAAATATTAGTTAGTTTGTCAATGTGAATAAAATAATTACTGTTTGGTTTTTTAATACATAAGAAAAAGATTAGGATGATAAATTATACAGTCAGAATTGTGCAATTCCAATTAAATTAATCAAGTTAATTGGGATTCGAACGAAATCACCTTAAACCATTACAATGTGGATTAGTATTATTATATATTATTGATAACAGATATAATCAATTTTTGTTTGTGTAATATGCGAAAATAAAGATTACGATATTAGAGAAGACAAATTATATAGTTATATTAATTGTAAAATTATAGGTATTATTTATAATTAATTATGATATAATTATAATATATTAATTAAAAATTTAATGAAATTAATTACCGATTAAGTTAATTGGATTGACTTATGCAAAATTATCTTTATGAAAATTATAGTTTTCATTTCGAAAAAAATATTTTTCGAATAAAAATTCTTTATTTTTAAATTTGAAAATTCGAAAATTGATTCTTAATCTCTTTTCCAAATCAAGCAAAGTAATAATATTAGAACAAGAGTTGCATCTTTTTAAAGAAGAGAATCTTTCTTGTTATTAACTTTTTGTATAAAATAAATACTAACTTTTTGTAGTAGTTTATTCAATTAATTATTAGCTATATTATGAATTATGTACATTTCGAGGACAGATTACCCTGCAGACAACGCAGAAAGAACTATTGGAAACTCGTCATGCTTTATACAGCACGGAATTGGAGCTGGAGAAAGAGCGTAGAGTTTCTCACGAGTTAAAGATGCGTCTGAGAGCGGTCACGGAGGTGGCGAACGAATCGCAGCAACAGCAAACGAAAAATCAGGTCGAGAGCGTTCAATTGCGAATCAAGTATGACGCGATGACGAAGCAATGCGAGTCCCTGATGAGTCAAGCCGCAGTCGCGAAGACACATGAAGCTGAGTGTAAAATAAAAATTCGAAGCTTAGAAGAGAAGCTACATCAGAGGGATACGAGCAACAAAATAATGGAGCAAGCTTTAAAGAAGCTTGAATATGACAATTCGCGCATTATCGCCGCTATCGATCAGTATGTTTGACCTCGTCGTGAATAAGCCTGTCGAATATTCGCTGTACTCGACTAGAAATTGTTAAACAAAACACTCAATCTTAAATTTTTTTAAATGAACTCTCATTCTAAAGAATGAAAATTGAGCCAATCTTGAAAACGAGTGGCTCAATTTTCAATTTTTAAAAGATCTCACTTTTTACAGCGAGATTCACTTTAAAAGTTTTAGGCGTTTGCAATATTATATATAAGGTTTGTTTTTTATTGCTGCGCTGCACTAGAACTTTCTTTCTCGTTTTCGCCAAATTTCAAACATATGCTGTTTCACTTTAAATAAAAAAAGTGCATGTTAGTAACTCCAGCTGTAAAAAATAAATCTCTTTAAAATTTAATCCTATACTTGCTTCATTTCTAATCTAAATCAGAATGAAATTTTAATGGCAGATTCTACGATAGATTTTTCTGCAACGATAACATTAATAAAATCAGAATTTAATCTTGTAGTTTTATAATTCATCATTTGATCTTTTAGTAAAATCGCGAAACTTAAAGAGGAGCATCGATACTTGCAGAAATCCTGCGAAGACACTATCATTCTCAACCAACGCTTACAAACTGTGGGTTTGTGTACACATGCAATACATCAAAAGGACAAAGCGAAAATAAAAGAGTTGGAACATATGCTAGCTTCGATGATGATCAGGAACACAGGTTCCACACAAGAATCCATAAATTACGATGCGCATTCGAAAATAGGAAATCTACATAAAGAATAACAGGATAGGATTTTATCAATAAATATACTGAAACACGTATTATATACAGGATTAATAAAAAATGTATTATAATAATCGTTTGTATATTTAAGTATAAGTTGAACAAGTTCTGATGGTAAAAATGCAAACTTGCAAGATGTACATAATGACAATCAGCAAACGAAAGAGATTTGTTTATTTTTTTCTTTTATTGCAGATCCCTGTAAACGAATCTATCTCTATATGTAAAATAAATCTTGTCGGAAGATAAGTCTCGCATAACTTATGCTCGTCTGTCTTTTTCTTTTTAGACCTAATAAGAAATTCTATGACTATCCGAGATATAACAAAATTGTCTCTATAAAGTTTTTGTTTAATTCGTCACAAGGCATTTTAGTTACATCAGTTAATGCTCTAGTACACTTTACGTTTTTCCTGTTAATTTTGTGAAAAAGCTATATCTGTTTAATAACAGTATAAAAACGATTGTGATACCTATACTGCTTAATCTTATTTTTTTTTTCTTACTTTTAGTCATTGTATGTGATGTTGTACGGTGTGATGTATGTTTCTGTACTTTTATAGACACATGGTCCTCCGATAAAGAGAAACACACACGATGTAAATTATTGAAATATGAATTGCAGAATTTCGTGCATAAGAAATTGTATACTTCATCCCATTGCCATAAAAATTAAGTAACACGTACTTTTACACTTAACAGTGATTTTTCAATAAGAAAATCGACCATTACCCTTGATATAAGAAAACCAGAGGAGAAATTCATTTCGTGCTTAATGTATCACATGACATTTTTATCTGACTTAATAAATTATGTTGTAATAACTTTTTAATCCTAATCGATATTCGTGAATCCAGTGGATCCGGATATTTTCTTTAATTGCTTAATTTGTTTATAATTTTTCACAATGTATATAATTTTAAAATACATAAGCTTATTCCTCGGATTTTAACTTTCAAATAAAAAAGTCATTAACTTTAAGCAAAGATATACTTTAAAGTGCATTTATTACAGTAATTTATTATAGTAAATTGGATCCGTAAATTTCAGTTAAGGAAATTTTAGAGCGAGTATCAATTAGGGTTAAGAAATACGATAGGATATAAATCACATCAATAGGATATAAATCCTGTCAACATAAACCAACGCGAAACTGTTTCACCTAAGTCCCTTTAATTATATTGAATAACAAGAAAATGTTTGCATAACAAATTGTAAAAATTGCATGAATTAACAGGTATGTACTCCCTTTCTATATAATAAAAATAAAACATTTTAATACTTTCTCCTCTGAGGGTTTCTTCGGCAAAAAAATACATTCATATAGATAATTTCCGAGTCTTTAATACGATGCGTTTCATTGTCAAGGAATAAACCCACTATACCCGGTACTTGGGATGTGAAAAGTTCCACAAAACATCGGTTTTGTTCGACGAAATGAACATAAGTAAATAATGATAGTAAATAGATGCGCCTCCTTGAACAATTGAAAATATTTGGGGGGTCAGAGTATAGTACAACGGGCGAGCCAACTAGGTGGCTTCCTTTGTGGTTCTGAAGCTTTCAATTGATGACCGCCGCCTTTCGGTGGGTTCGATGCCTCCTATGTAAAATAAGACAATATTAATAGAATGCATAATATAGCGTAAAATATATTTAGTGCACAAAATCCATTGTAATCTCACGCCATTTTGTATATACTTTGTTTATAATCAGTTTAAATGTTATTTATTATTCCTTCTAGCAGTTAATGTGTTAGTAAACATGTATAATGCAAACATAACACAGCATGCGTGTTATCTCATTGTGATATATTTCTTTGATTATTAGAAATAAATTACCACAAAGTTAATTGAGAATAACATAACATAAATTCAGTGTTAGACAAGCTTAGTGTAATATAATGCAAAATTAAAATGACATCTATACTGTTCAAGCAAGACATTGGATCTGTTTTTCCTGCACCAAAACTATCTTTTTCGCTTTAGCTAAATATCAAATATATACTTATTTAAATGAAATTCTAAAAATGTACACTAATTAAATCAGATCTAATATAAATTGATATCAGACACACAAACAATAATTGAAATAAATATTGTTTTGAGTTAATGCAGATATTTGATTAACATAAAATTATATATAACTTTTTAATAGACATTTGCTTAAAACAAATTAATGAATAGAAGCCACAAATGATATATAAAACCAATGGTTTTATAAAGAGTTACCTTCTGCCAAGATAGACCAGCACCAAACACAGAGAAACAGAGACAGGAAACAAAGAAACAGTGGTTATTTTATAATACATATAAGATAAAAATATTCAATGTATGAAAACTTACATATAATTAAGCATATCTTTTTCTAATTTATATTATTCTAATTATTAATATCTCTATATGTAGTAGTATGTTTTACATGTGTCATGGTTTTACACATTGAAACATGAATACTAATTATAGCATATTAATTGCAGAAATATGAGTACTAATTACAGAGTAATCTATATTCGGACAATCAAAATCCGTCTTAATCTCTTGAAGTATGTGATACGATTCATATTTCCTCACCAATTTCTTTTCCATTTTCGCTTTGATATCACGTGCCAGAGTATAAAAAGCTTCTTCCACATTGATACTAGATTTCGCTGAGGTTTCCATAAACTTAATGCCATATTCCACAGCCAGTTGTTCGCCTCTTTCCTTCGTCACTTGTCTCTTGTCTGTAAGCTCACATTTATTGCCTAATAACATTTTTTCTACGTCCGCTGACGCATTCTCCTCTATATTACGAATCCAGTTTTTAATGTTTTCAAAACTTTTGTCATTTGTAACGTCGTATACCAACATGATTCCCATCGCGCCACGATAGTATGCTGTAGTTATGGTGCGAAACCTTTCTTGTCCAGCGGTGTCCCTACAAGTGTAAAAAATACATCCGTTATATTACAATCTATATCATTATAATCATCTATGTCATTATAATATCATACATATAATTATAAAATCATACGATTTTATGAGACTAAATTGCAATTATTTTGATATAATGAACAAAAAGGAAAAACATAAAGTATATTTACCATATTTGTAACTTAATTTTCTTTCCGTCCAATTCGATGGTACGAATCTTAAAGTCAATGCCTGAAACGTAGAAGGAAATAATGAATCAAGATTCCAGCTACTTTCCAGAGATATGAGGAAACGGAAAGCAGATCGAGGTCGGACAGCACGCAGCACAGGATGAATCACATTACTGTAAATGGCACAGCATAATGTGCTCTTTGTCCATTATCAAATAATATTCAGCCCGTTTTCTCGAGAGAGACACACCCCGGTCCGCGCTGCCGTAGGCAGCGATTAACAAACGTAGAAATGAGACGGAGATCGCGGGGAGGTGGGGGAGAAATGTGTACCGACACAAACGTACCGATGGTCGAGATGAAGGTGGTGTTGAACGCATCCTCGGAGAATCGGAACAGCACGCAAGTCTTGCCTACGCCGGAGTCGCCGATCAGCAGCAGCTTGAATAAATAATCGTATGTCTTTGCCATTGTCGCTGCGATGATGGCACGGGATCGTCGCAGCCGCCGCTGAGCTTCCCCGAGCGATTATTATCGCTCACCACGAGTTCCTGGCGCTTCGCGGATGATACTTCTTGGCGTTCGTGACGAGATCACGAATTCGCAACACCAGCTGGCCGAGTCTCTCTATCTCTCTCCTTCTTCTCTTTCTCTCTCTCTCTCTCTCTCTCTCTCTCTCTCTCTCTTCGCTCACCACCGAAGATATCTAACCGTCTCGTCCCCGAGACATTTGATGAGGCGCGTTCTCCTTCCTTCGGTGGCGCTCGCTCTTTCGCTCTCTCTCTCTCTCTTTCGCTCTCTCTCTCTCTCTTTCTCTCTCTCTCTCCTTCTCTGTCTGCTCCTGGCTCTCCCGACGGGATCTCGACTTTTGGGACACGATGACAGCACAGACGGGCGGTGACGCGTGGTTCTACCGCGCGTGAAAATTGTGGGAGAAGGAGATTCGTTCGCGTATCCCTCGTGCACGCTCGCGACCGCGCGATCGCGAATTAACAAAGCGGATTAATCGCGCAAAACATCTGTCACAAAAAAGCGGTGACAGCCGTCCGCGAACTCCAACACGATTTTGCTCCCGTGTAGTGGCCACCTTGCACCACCGAGTGCGCGTGCGCAACACGTGTTTCATCTCGCGGCGATCTTGAATTCTCAAACCGTGTCCACCTCAACTACGATGAAGATCGCAGTCTTCACAAATGATCACATATCTGCAAATATTCAGACATGATAAGATCGCGAAGGAATTCTGTCGTATTTTTCGCCAGGTATTCAGAGATCATAATTCAACTTTAACTTTCTGAAGCTGATGGTGGATTTATTGGGTCCATTCAGTGGGGGTTTTATAGCAAGAAACTCAGATAACACAGGCTACTTAAGAGCTCTGTTTATTAAGATTAAGATCTATTTTTCTTGATGTTCAATGAATAACAAAGATTATTCATTGAATTGAACATCAAGGATAGAATAATCTATATAAATTGAATCTCCTAGAAGAAAAAATAGCCTTAGTTTCTTAAGACAAAGATGGATTCTAAGACACAGTATAGCTCAATGAATCATTATATCCTTATTGTTTGTCGATATTAAATAAAGATGAAATGATCCACTATGTTACACTATCATTTGTCTCTTGCTGGAAAGCACCTTGTTTTTTTCTAAAAAGAAAGCAACTGTTAATGCACAGACTTATATGTGGATGCATAGAAGTCTGTGTGTGGATGACACAAACTTTCCTTTTAGGTGCCACAAACATTATTCTTTCTTGAATTCAATGAATAATAAAGATAGAAAGACAGTATATTAAATGTATTCATTCTTTCTTATATGAGTTATGTCATTTTGGTTGCTTGGTTTAATTAATTAGTGCCTTTTAATCAACATAAATTAAATGGATTATAGATCTAGCATTATTACAGATTTTGCCGTCAGTTTCGGAGGGTTACATTCAAGATTTTATCCAATTAATGAAATAATTATAACTATATATTTCGAAATCGCATTTAAGACAATCGTTAAAAATAAAATCGTAATGCCTCGTAACACATCGTTTCGCCTTAGAAATACTGATTAAGTAATTCCATACAAAAATAAGGAGAAATACAAACAAGATTCTTCTTTCATATCGCTTCTTTTCCTTGGATATTTTCGTCAAAGGAAATATATTAGAAACATTTGACAAGATAGAAAGAAACTTTATTGAAACACAAACATGTTTTATTTTCCTACATCCTCTTTCCTAGATTACATTGACTTTTTCTTTTTTCTTAGAGCGAAACATTAATACACACAATCACAAGTTTCTCGCCATCTTACTTACTTAGTCGGAGTTCTCATTAAAAAAAGCTTTAGAAATCTTAAAGACCAGTATTACTTAAAATTTATTTTTTCTTAGCAAACATTTCAGATATAAATCATACAGTTTTTTAATAATCTATCAGAACTCTCATTAAAAAGCTCTTAGCTTGTAAAATTGAAAGTTCAGGCCTTAATCAAGATTTGTTCTGGCCTCGTGCATCATAAATATTTAAAATTGATTTATCTTTCTGTATTACAGCAGAGAAATCGATTTTTCTCAGCAGGGAAACCGTCATTACGTGCTATAATGTTTATTTTAATTTTCTAACTATTTGACAGGAAAAAAAAGCGACTGGCCTTCACGTTCTTTGTGTTGAAATAATTTTTCATTCGATGCGATACATAGCTCTTTCTGGCTATTTTTCGAAGTCAAAAATATTTTAAAAATTAATAAATAAAAAGCTATGGCTCAGATATTAAGTAATACGCTCATCCTGTAATATATATGTAATATACACACAAGAAAAACAAACTTTTTAGAAATAACTTTCAAATTACATTCTCTGAGATAATGAGAAGTAGTTTTACAGTTCATATCGAAGATGTGCCAGAGCATTTTTATTATATAGTAATCTTGATATGAGCTTATTTAGCAATAACAGCTTATTGACAGCTTAATTACAGTTAAATGCGAATATTAATTATACAGATAAATCAAACTATTGCGCTTATGGATTATTTATAAATAAAAACTATTGAAAATAAGTTCTATGTGAAACACACAGAACTTATTAAAATTTTAATACATTTTAAAATGATCTGTGGCTTAAAAACAATTTATACAAATATATAATAGTTATTTTACAAATTATTTGAAATTAATATTATTAAGTATTAAATCATTTGTTGTCCCGGTATATTGAGTCGTCCAAAAATCCAGAAATGAATAAAAATATCTTAAAAATGATCAAATATAACAAAATTTAGTAAAGTAGTTTCCAATAACTTTGCTTTTTATATATTTTTCGCCATAATTGATCGTTAACGAGCTATCTTATAGTATTTCCGAACTTTTAGTGGATTCTGTATAAATTCATAATATAATTCCAAATTTCATTCCATTTTGAGATATAAAATTCCTCCAAAAAACACATAATTTTATAAAAGATCTTAAACTGTTTATTCCTAAATTTTACATTAAAAAAGAGGAGATTAATATTATTAATTTTTTTAAATTTTCATTTATGGATATGGTAACAAATCAATTTTATATATATATATATAGAAAAATTCTTTAGTTTTTCTCTTAGAAGAAGAAAGGACAGCATATGATACACGCGTTTCTTAATATTTGTATGTGTTTAAATATAATTAAATAAAATACTTTAAGTATTTCTTGAAATTCTTCCCTCTCTTAAAATTTTTAATTATTATTAAAAGATGCTTTCAAATTTCAAGAGAAAAAAAAACTTATATAATAAACTACATTAACAAAACGAAAGATCGAGGTATATGCTATAAAACCACAATCTTCACGAATTTATGTTTCGAGACTTCATTTGCAATTCAAACCGTCGATTTGTTCGTACACCCTTCAGCATCATCCGCATTTCATGTTGCTGTTTTTGCCTACAAATATTCACAATTTCATAAAATTTTATATTGAATTATTTTAAAGTTTCTTACACATAGATCTATAAGTACATTATTTAATTTAGCATTTAAATCCTTTCATCATCATTAATCCTATAGCTTCAATAAAATTTATTAAATAAAATTTAATTAATAAAACTCAAATTATATATCTTAAGCTTATGGATAAATACACTATCTTGTAAATAAACTGTTATAAAATAATTTTCTTAAAATAATCTTGTAAATAAACTGTTATAAAATAATTTTCTTAAAATAAAGGTGATGTACCTTGAAAAAACAGTTTGTTTTTTCAGTATAAGATGCGTAGCTTCTGACTTTTTCAATTTAAATCCAAATCTGTTATGAATCCCATCCTTAGTGTCGCTTGGTAATGGTTTCTTCTGTTCCGACTTTCTATCTTTTGAAAATGATTGGTTAGCAGCTACAAAAATGATTTATGCAAAATTATTAGCATTTATAAAAGTTGTCGACGTATGCAGAATAATAATATTATCAAATTACTGAACGCTAAATGTCTAGCTTCCAAACGTTTTTTTGCATCTACAAGCGATTCTGATTTAGCAAACATTTGCTCATGTATCCTTCCGAAATTTGGTACTTTTTTCAGCGATGATTTTTTCTCTGAAAATAAATCAGAAGTTATTAGAATATAAAATAAAATTTAAAATATAAAATACAAGCGATTTTTTATTTCATTTTACCTGATTTCTTTTCAACTGATGCAAAGGTTTTTGGTGTTTGAATTGCATTTAACTGAATCGATGTGTCTCTGTGTATTCTTGGATTTGAGTTCTTGAAAGGAGAAATCAGCGAACTCCGAATAAATTTTGCAGTTTCAGTCTTTTTCGATCTTTGTGTTGAATTCATAACATTGTTTCTATGCTGTGCATTAGTATTATGTGATATACTCGATCGTGATCCGTTCAGCTTGTTAATTGAGTTTCGTGAACTATTTGCGTTAGATGATATATCCACAAAACGCACTTTAGCTTTTTTAACGTTATCTTTCAAGACACTTAAATTCGCGTCAGCTGAACTGCGCTTTCTGCTGATCATTTGTCGTAAGTTTAGTGTCTGTGGTTGTTCTAATTCATAGGTATGGTTCTCTTGCTTCTTCGAATTATCCTTATCGTAAGTAATGTTTAGTTTTGTGACATTTACAAGGGGAAATTGACTAATTTCTAGAGTATTATTAATATCTTTATCATCAAAAAGAGAAGGTGAAGATATATTTTCAATGTCTGTGTTTCTATCCATTGTATTAGCTAGGATAATGGATTGATTTTTATATCTTGATCTAGTATTAAGAGAAATATTATTTACAGAACCAATAGAATCAGACAAACTATTGTTTCTTGATATCATGTGTTCCTCTCGTGGAGTGGACGACACTAAGGGTGCCTTTCCTTGTATTAATGCATTATATTTAATTCTTGATGTTCTGTTAGTGTTCGTGGTAATTCGTGGTATCCCCATACTATTACTTCTTAATTCAGAATTAGAATTTCGCTTAGATGTACCTCCAGAAACATGGTCCTCAACTGGTATTATTATTACCTTCAAATTCCTCTCATTTGAGGGAGATTTTATTTTGATCGAAGTATTTCGAGTTTTACTAGCGACCACATGTTTTTGTTTCACATTTTTGGACGATAATTTATCTAATACCACTACTGGTTCAGCCAGCACATCTTTCATTTGTGAAACCGTCAATATCTTTGTTAATTTTGGACTTAATTTTGGATTTTTAATTGATGATAAATTCTTTTCCTTGGATAAAGGAGATTTTTTTGAGCTAATTTTGGACGATTTGTCATTCTCGAGATTTGGTGTAGTATTAGGACTAGCAGAAAACGGATTCTTTTCTCTCCGGGATGAAGATAATAATTTCAGTTTATGTGATTTTGATTTTTTCGATTTTGGAGACTTCAACATTATTTTCGGAGATTTTGAGAATTTACGTGAAATTAAATTTAAGCTAGACTTCTTGCGATTATTTTTTGTTGCTGATGATGTTGATGCAATTTTATTGGACTTGGAATTATTGTCTAGCGTGTTCTTTTTGCTCTTTCGTGATTTCTTATTATAAGAATCACTCTCTGATTTTTCTAAACTTTCCTCAGAATCCTCATCTACAACAAGAGATAACTTTCGTGGACTCTTAAATAGCTTCGGTACAGTTATTGAGTGTGTCTTTGGAGAACCTATGGAGATTGGTGATTTTTTGGGTGTCTTTTTAGATCTGTGTGGTGTAAGACTAAGCTTGGGAGGTGTACTCTTAGGAGTAACTATAACAGGCGATATTTTTGCATTTGTGATAGAGATATTCCGTTGTAATTTTTTATTAAGCATTTTCTCTGAATTCCGATTTGAGGCATTATACTGAAATAAGTTAGTCTTGAATTCCATCGTTGCAATATTGTTGCAATGCTTGTCTCTTAATATTCTGATTGATTCACTGAGATCCATATTCTGGTCTTCTTGCAATACAGATGTATCTGTTTCTTTGTTTAAATTAAGTTTTCGACGAATAGATTTCTTCTTTGTGGACTTTTTGAATGTTATCTTCAGATCAGGTTTTGGCACTTCTTTTTTGGCACTTTGCTTAGCAGCGGTTTCCAAATTATTCTCAACATTAGATTTCCTCTTCTTCTGAGACTGTCTGATTTTCTGTGCTGACTTGGCCACATTCTGGCTTACTTTTACTTTTTGTGTCTTAGATCTAGTAGAAACAGATTGTTCCGCCGTTGCTGCAAAGTAATAAAACATTTCAAAACTATCTTTCAAATCATCGAAAGTTTTGTGAAAAATCTATGATAAGACTGTAATCAAACTCCAATTAATTTAGCAATTACGTATCATAATTGTTATATTTAAGTTTTTGAATGAGATAGCACTATTAATTATTGTTTGACAAATGTCTATTTCTATTAATGTGAACTAATTTTAATCTTGATTTAATTTATATACTTTGGGTTTTTATATATTATAATTCTGAAAATTAGAAAAAAATAAAAAATAAGTTAAATCAAGATTAAAGTTAATGTAATATAATTGGAGAATTGGACAAAAGAAAGATTGAGATCTTGTTCCACCAATGTAAGATTAATTTTAATTTTTGTTTAAGGTATATTTTTCTAATTTTTCAGAACTAAAAAAAGATAAGAAGTAAATTGAACCGAAATAAAAGTTCATCTTACATTGATGGAAATCTTACATTTGGTGGGTCTAAGAATGATAAATTATATAGTTCGGAACTCTAGCAAACAATTTTGCCGATCAAGTCACTTGGAGCTTAAAGTCTAAGTCGTCCAATGACGAGAATCGAATAATTTCCTCGATCAAGTCGATAACGTAGTGTCTCGAGTTCTCGAAATCCACACGAAAAGAAACGCAAAAATACATCACGAAGAAAACTATAACCTTACATTCGAATAGAAGGAGAGAATCATCAAGATACACATATGTCCGTCTCACCTGCTCGAGTTCGTCTGGGCGACATCCGTCCTGATTTCGTATCCTTTTGCCACGTAGTCGTCTTATCACGAATGCACCTCCGACACTCTAACGCGATCCGATCTTACCACTTTTCCGATGATTTGGGTCTAACATGAACGTGGGCTTAGTGGATTCCGCACAAAATAGTTTAGCTGTATTTGCGCGCCTATTTCAACGGCCAATTGCGACGCTCAAGTGATTTCCCTCGTCACAGAACGCTCCTCTATCTAGGAACGCGCACGCCAAATTAAGTCAGCGTCGCAGACTCGAACTGATTGTTTTAAATGGCGGTGTAACCGACATCAGACAACATAAAAATCGCATCTGCTAAGCAGGCTGCCTTAAAGGAGCTAAAAATTTAAAATAAAAAATTAAAAAAGCTCGAGCAATTCGTTTAATACCGAATATACTGCGAAAATATATGCAGACTTTTATAAATGTCATTTTGAAATGGACAAAAATTCGATCAAAGAATTGCTGATTGGTTAACAACTATAATTGGTTTTAAAGTGAAAATTAGAGCCTCCATTTTTCTCGATATTATGGCTGCGTTCAGCAAAAAACAATAGTTTTGCAATCGTTTCATGATTGTCCGCTGAGATAGAATTCTTTCTATTTTCATTCTTTTAGATCTAAAAGTATAATTCAATCAGCGCAAAGAAAAACTTCCAAGTTGTAAAATAAACGTTCTGCTGAACATAGCAATGGATACATTAGGTGCATCCAGAAGCACGACCGCTTACTGAACGGTCAGTAAGCACTTACCTCTGATTGGTCTATATTTTAAGATCTACTGGAATATGCCAATTAATATGCCGATTAGATGAAAGAGCGCTCAACGAGCTCTTAAAAAAAATATAGACCAATCATGTGATAGAGTTCAGTGAACTCTTGTATCTGTTTGGTCTGTATTTTTAGACCAAACAGGTCAAATGGAACACGCCAATCAAATGAAAGAGCTCACTGAGAGTTCAGTGAGCGGTTGTAATATTAAATGCACTCATTTTAAAATACTTGACTGTGATTGGCTTACGGCTTTATGATTACGACTAAAATTTTTACATGTGATAGAGAGAAAGAGAGGAGCACAAATTAATTATCAAATTTTTTGTTATTTGAACAAATTCCAATTGTATGCACATATAAACATGAGAAGAATAGATGTAATCTCTCAAATGCAATAATAAGATACAAATAGATACAAATGTCATTTGAAGTACATATATTTTATACAGAACAATTTATAATAGGAAACAAAATGTTTGCTTTTTTCTTTTAATTTAATAAAAAATATATAATAGGATATATTATTTAGTCGATCTTGAGAAAAAAATAAGACGAATACGAAGTATTTCGTGAATAATAAGAAACTTATTTACACTTTCTTGTAATGACAATTTCAGAATTAAGGTTGAACAGGATCTGCGGTTTTCCAAACACGATTAAACGATAACATCACAGAGCGTGGGAGTACTATAGTTAATAGTATGCGGGGATACGTAGTGACTGATGTTCTGATGAAAAACTGACTTCAACTGAGAGTTGAAAGTGCAGCATAGCACTAAATTATTATTGCAACATAGCCGGTATAAATCTTTTTAAAAATGTATGTATATTATCTAAATTAAAGCTATATTAACAAAAAATTTGTTATTATAAACTGATACTGCAGTTCCTATAAATTTAGAGAATTCATAAGACTTATTTTCACTTGCCACGTACTGTTTAAATATGGAGATAATTCTCTCTGTATGCTTTTATATTATTAATATACTGAGTAATAATATCGAATAGAATCTGACTTTATAAATTCTAATTATAATTTAATAATTTTATATGTAAGTCATATTTGTTCTTGTTACAGGTATAAAGTTATTGTTAATCTCATTGTTATTATTTCTTTAACACGAGGAGAAGATTATTATGAGATCCTTGGTATAAACAAGACTGCTGATCAGGATGATATCCGAAAGGCTTTTAAGAAGCTAGCTATTGTTTATCATCCTGACAAAAATAGCGTATGTGAATTAGAATACAGTATACCATTATTGTTTTCTCTGCTGTGTTATATTGTCATAAAGTTTTGATATTTTCCAGGACGATCCAAACGCTCATGATAAATTTGTCAAATTAACAACAGCCTATGAGACATTAAAGGACAGTGACTTAAGACATAAATATGATCTTTATGGAGAAGATGGTCTTAATAAATCTCATAAGAAACAAACCTATCATTCTTGGAGTTACTATCAAAACAGTTTTATATATGATGATGACAAATATGTTATTAATTTGGGAAAAAATGATTATTGTGAGTATATAATAACTTTCTTTATGCTTGTCATTAAATATGAAATGAAAATATGAAATATATTAATGTTAAATTGCTAAATATTAAAAATTAAGAACTAAACTGAGTATTAATATTATGCATATATATATCTCTGTGTGCAGATGAAAGTGTTATTAACTCTCATTCAAGCTGGTTTGTAAACTTTTACTCTCCAATGTGCAGCCACTGTCATCACTTAGCACCGACTTGGAAGGAAATTGCTAAGTTACTTGATGGCGTTGTAAAAATTTCAGCAGTTAATTGTGAATATAACTGGCAATTATGTCATCAAATAGGAATCCGTGTCTATCCTACGTTGCTCTATTTTCAAAAGGTATGTAAAAAGAGAGAGAGAGAGAGAGAGAGAGAGAGAGAGAGAGGGGGGGGGAGAAAGAGAGAGCTCAATTTCTCTTTAAAGAGAAGTTGAATCTTAGACTCTGTACAATTTTTAGGAAATTATATATTTCTTCATATTTTTACGGATGATATTTGTTGATTAAATCAATAAGAATTACTAATTCATCTTTTGCCTCAAAGAATTCACAGCACGGGGAGCATTACAGAGGAGAAAAAACACAGGAAGTCATCACACGTTTTGTATTAGATAGACTAAATGTTCATATACATGAATTAAGTGAATTTCATTTCAAAGAGTACTTAAGTGGCAAAATTGTAAAGAAAATGCCTGTGTTAATATTTATATGCAATGATCAACAGAATTGTTTCACCTCCGACGAAAGGATTAAAGTAGCGGCTACATTTGTAAGCGTGGTGTCATTTTATCATGACGTTGTGATTATTAGACAGCCTAATAATATGTTTTTTTTTTCAGGACAAACTAATTGATGTAAAAATGTTTACATGTAAGAATGACGAGTGTCATGACAAGATATCCTATGATACAAACGCTGTCTATTTACCAATATATAATAAATCTTTTTGGGAACCTATATTCCTTGATGGTATATTTGATATAAATACATTAATAGAAAAACTCTTAGATCAATTGCCTGATCCACAAGAGCTATCTGACAATGATTTTAAGGTAAAGTATTTATTTGTTATATATATTTGTACATTATTA
>NW_017259375.1:1218955-1228742 GCF_001594045.1 Atta colombica
CTTTTAACACAATTAAGAGAAGATCACATCAGTCAAAACACATCTTAGTGTCTAATATCATCTTTTTGTGACTCTTATAATCTTGAGGAGTCATGAACACATTATTAAGCATCAACCAATATTTTTTGTTTCCTAATTTTATTAAATATTTCTTGGTCGATTTTGATTTACTTTTGTTTTACTTTAATTTTTATCGAAAGTATTCATTACGATTTACAGTATATTAGAAAAATAAAGTCCGACGTTACCTGGCTTATATGTTTTTACATTGGCGACATTGAAAATGTACGAGATTTGAATTTGCAAACGAAAAAGTTTTCTCCCAGTGGTATTAAACTAGGTAGCTATTATTAATCTACATTAATAGATTCAATATATTAAATATAAAATTTTAATTTTATGAAGTATTATCTTTCAGGTAAAATAAATTGTGGCAGAAACGGGCAGTTTTGTTCTAAATTGGGTGTAACACGATATCCAATTTGGGGCATGCTTAAGCCGGGTGGAGCTTTTGAATTTCATCACGGAAATAATCTCAATAATGATATTATTAAATTTATGCAAATTAGTATGAAAACTACAAATGTTTGGGCCCTCTCTGCAGAAGAAACATTATCGATATTACAAAGGAGTAATGATATTATGTAAACATAAATCACATTTTTAACAGATTTCGTGATGCTAATTATAACAAAATTACAGGAGATGAAGTATGGTTTCTAGATTGGTTTACACCGTGGTGTCCACCTTGTATAGAGTTTCTGTCAGAACTCCGGAAGGCATCGTTAGAATTTGAAGCGTCAATAGTTCGTTTTGGCACTATTGATTGTACTGCTCACAATACATTATGTCACCAATACAACATACAATTTTATCCTACTGCTATGCTCATAAATGGTAGCAATACATATCAGTTCACATTATCAAAGACAGCTGCAAATGTTATGTATTTCATTAACGAAAAAAGAAATCCATCAGGTGAAAGATATATGCCAATAATTTCTTTCATATTTCCGCGTGTTTTTATTATGTTTGATTGTTTGATACAGTTATAGAGTTAACAACAAAAAATTTTCGTCAGAAATTGGGGAAGAAAAAGAATGATGTTATATGGATTGTTGATTATTTTGCTCCGTGGTGTGGGCCGTGTCAAAGATTAGCACCTGAATGGTCAGCCGTTGCGAGATCGCTGAGCGCTTTATCCTTTGTAAATGTTGCCAGTATAAATTGCGAGACTGAGGCTTCCTTATGTACATCCCAAGGAGTGCGGTCTTATCCCGATATTAGAATATATCCATTAGGAAGTGAGGGTTTAAACACAGTCGCGTAAGTCATTACACGTTTTGTACATGTTTAATTATGCATTCGTGTAAGTTACATAACATGACTCAATATGTATTCATAATTCGTTTTTATTATTTACATTACAGTTTGTACAATGGGCAACGAGATTCGTTATCTATGTTAACATGGATAACAACATTCTTCCCAAAGAAAATCCCTGATTTAAATTTTTCTGACCTTCAAAAGCTATTGAACAGCAAGCATAATTTGATAATCTATTTTTCTTTGCCAAATTGTCATCATTGTCAAAAGTTGCAACCTGAATTTGCAATTGCTGCTCAGGTAAAAGTTACTTCATTGTAAACAATCAATTTGTCTTTTATAATCTATAATTTCTTTGATAGCTATATCGATTATAAAATCTGTTTAATTTCAGTTGCTGGATAAAGTGAAATTTGGAAGGATTGACTGTTCCTTCTATATACATAAATGCGAACAACATATAAAACAAAGTATACAGATACAATATATATCCTTTCCAACGCTAATATTATATAATTCTAAGGAAAAAAAACGAAGTAAGCACAATAGCGTCGAAATTGTTGCGAGATCGACTCAGAAAATCACGGATGAAATTTTAAATATTATTAATTCTCGCACAAAACACGACGAACTATAATAGACAAAGTGCCTAAATTGAATTTAAGCTTTTATTTTGCAGTCATAGGTGATTTTTTTCTTTCTTTGTAATATTATCATTGCAGTCATACATAAATTCTTTCTTCACAATGTACAAATAAATTTATTTTTTCGTATGTTATCACACAGACTTTGATATAAATTGAGAAAATGTATGATTGATTTTTTTCAATATATGAGTTAATAATTAAATATATTTAATTTATTATTATTATGTATTATTATATTATTAATTACTCAATCATCTGTTATATTCTATATTTACAAAGCCCATTTTTAAAAATGTAGGATATATACAGATTGAAATATTTATTTTGCAGAATATATAATAGTGTATAATGTATATTTAGAAAACATTTATTATCAACTATACAAATAATAATATAGAAAAAACTAGTTTATTTCAATACAAGAAAGAAAAAAATCACATTCTTGCATCTGGCATCATAATTTAACTTGCTGAATTGTTGCAACGAGAGAATAGAAGTTGTTGAGAAATTTTAATAATGTACTTATTTGTAAATGATCTTGACTGCCACAATTGATACTTGGTTTATCCTGACATGTTCCATGTTTTCAAAGGGAACAAAGAAAAAATAGATTAGGTATATTTTTAGTCTTATTGTGATACTTTATACATTTTATACATTTTGTATATATTATTATATATAATGTACATATAATTAATATTATATACGTATAGAATAATATAATTAAATAAAATCTAGATGAACAAACCAATTTGGAATCTCAAATTAAAAGTTTAATCACAACAAAACTCTTTTCCAATACTTATCGGAGATTCTGTTTGTATAGTAATAAACACGAATCATGAACTTTATTAACATGAGGTAAGTCAAAAGTCTTATTTTCTAATATTTCTGATATTTTTAAGATGTTATTCAAAAATAAGTTTCAAAAACAAAATAAGTACAACAATAAGCGTCGAAATTGTTGCAAGAATAACTGAGAAAATCAAGGATGAAATTATTGTCTTTAATTTTAGAAATTATTCTCGCACAAAACAAGTCTAATAGACAAAATGTTTAAATTGAATTTAGACAAAGGCTTTATTTTGATTTAAGTCATATGTAACTTCTTTCTTTACAATATATGACTTTATCATTGCAGTCATGCATGTATTCTTTCTTCGTAATATTTCTTCGAATTTATTTTTTCATGTGTCATCATACAGACTTTAATATAAATTGGGAAAATATACGATTGGCTTTTTCAGTATATGAGTTAATAATTAAATAGACTTAATTATTATAGTTATTTAATTATCTTATAATATCCTATGTTTACAAAGCCCATTTTCATTGAAAATGTAGGATATATGCAGATTGAAATGTGCATTTATTTATTTTGCAGAATATATAATGTACAATATATATATATATATATATATCTAGCAAAAATCTATTATCAAACATGTAAGTGATGGCATAAGAAAAACTAATTTATTTCAATACAAGAAAGAAAAAATTCACATAATTTCTTGCATCTGGTATCATTTAATTTACTGAATTGTTGCAACAAGAAATAGAAGTTGTTAACAAATTTTAATAATGTACTTATCCGTAATTAATATATCGCTTGACCGCGATAACTGGCGCTTGGCGTTTATCCTGATATATTCCAAAGCAACAAAGAAAAAAAACTAGACCAGATATTTGTCCTTTTTTGTGATATTTTTATACATATTTTATGTACATAGTAATTAATAAAATATTTATGAATAAATTAATAAAATCTGAGAAATCTCAAGCATTAAATTAAAAATTTAATTACAATGAAATTCTTTTTATATTTTTACCAGAGGTTCTGTTTATACAAAACAGTGAAAAACATAGATATCATGAACTTCATTTATTAACATGAGATAAACCTAAGTTCTTATTTTTTAATATTTCTAACATATTTTTAAGTTAACTTATTAAAAAATAAGTTTTTACGGTTTTCTCTTTTTATAAACGCATTAACATTTAACTCGATGAAATCTAATGAATTTCTAAAAATAGTATCCATAAATATAATTGTTACACGAATATAAGAATTAATACAGAGATAAATACGCTATAAAAAATGCTGAACCATTACGATTCCGTGCGTGTTTGTTGTTTAAATGCAATATATCCAAATATTTTATATATAAAATATTTTACATTTTACACATATAGATATTTAAAATTATTTATATAGTTTGTTTCAAGATTTATAAATATATAAATGAAGAGAATATCGAATATCAAAGATGTCTAAACGTGCTGTGCTTCTTCTTTTTGTAAGTTTTTCTTCTCGTTTATTAATTACATTGATATGTACTCAAATAGAAAATATAATTTATTTTCCAACAGTGATAAATTTAAAGATGGAATGTGTTAAATGAAGAAAAACAATGCAACAATGCATTTCTATGCATAACAAATATGCACTTTGAAACTGTTGACAGGTAAATTTAAGTTTACTTTATATATTCTGAAAAACAATCTTGTTTTGATTAGTTTTATCTTATATTATCATTTAATATAAATTTAAGATAAATACTCTTTCAAATATAGAGTATAAGTAGATTTTAATACAAATGTACTTTCTGATATCACATAAACTCGCGGCATGCGAAGGCAGTGCTAATAGAAAAATGCAATTGAGAATTAAATAAGTAATATTATAACTGTTTTTACGGCGTATATAATTAAAGCATAATAAATACATAACTTTCCTAACATCAATTTCTTTGAAACAGAAAAAAAGCTTTTTAACATCAAAAATTTTAAAAACAAAAAAAAAATTTTGTTAACTTTTTTATATTGCATATGTGTGATATATTTGTAACATTAATTCTTTGATGTCGATGTCGCAAAAAATCTAACAATCACAAATCTGGCAAAATTCCATAATGTTATGAGTATACAATAAACATAGACTGCATTAAATTAATTTAAACAAATTAATAATTTTAATTTAAAACATACATTGCATATTTCTATCTTAGCAAATAATACAGCGAAAGAAATTGTGTTTTGTTAAAACTTTGAAACAGAATACTTTGGTCAAGTTGATTAAGTTTTATTATAGATCTTAAAGACAAAACATTCTAACTAATATACAAAAATGAAATAAATTCGTTTAACATTTATTTGTAATAAAAATAAATTAGACTTTATTAGGTTTATTCTTTTTTTCAGAATATGCAAAATCTATATTTTTTTAATCCAGTCTTATTTTTTTCTGTATTTCCATATCATTTATCTTTAATTTATCGTTTTTTATTGTATAGAATATTATTTAAAAAACTTAGTTCAACTTTGGAAACATAGTCTATTAACTGTAATGTAGAAAATAAGTTTATTAATTTTGATAATTTATATTATTTTGTTTCAGATCTTTTTTCTAAAAGTATTTTCAAAAATTTTAATGTCATATAAATTTATTGTATGCTGAGAGTATGTTTCTAAAGTTAAAATGTACTTCTCGAAAATATTCAGTAACAATAATGCGTACAACTTTTAAAAATGTGTATAACTTTTTAAAAAATCTATTTGTTTTTCTTAATATATGATAGTATCTCTTATTCATTAATTAGCGACATTTCGTAATTCAGGACACACACGTATAAAAGAATTTTAAAGTTATAAAGCATAAATATAACAAGATTTTTGTGTTGATATAACAATTTGATATCTTAAAAAGAAACAAATCTTCTGAAATTATATACTATTGTGTCAGTATAAGTCAGTATCGCATACTATGTGTATAGTTTTGTATACATGTAATTTCTATACATTTCGGAAAAATACATTGTGTTTGACAATCATATATCTTTATAAATGTTAATCTGATTAATATTGCACTAACTTTTAAAAGATTGCAAATATATATATTTTTTCTGACATTGATACATTATTAATATAATATAATATACACATAATATGATACAGCTGATTGTAAAAGTATAATTTTATAATTCTCGAACCTGTGAATTGCTGGCAGTAGTACACGACTAATAAGTCGTGTTAATATCCACCGTTTCATAGTTCCAAATGTATGTTAACCAATTGTGAACCATGAATAAATTATAATTTGTATTATAATACAAAAAATGTATATTATGTGTCACGTTTCGATGGCGGTATTAAATGTTCTGGTAGTTCAGCCGGTAAATCGTATCCTTCGAGCTTTATATTAATTAGATGCATGGCTAAGGCAAATTCGTCAGAGTCTAAGAATCCATCTTTATTAATGTCTGAAAGTTTCCAAATCTTTCCAAGCACGCTGTTTGGCAATTTGGACTTGACCATTTCTGATTTGGCCGCTAGTAATATAAAGTAATAATTATACATAATTAGAATATTTTATTTCAAATTGCCGCACTTATATAAATATTATATATTTATATAAAAGTGTTTACATAAATCCTCCTAATTATAGCAGCAAAAAATGCAGAGCTATATAAGTAAAAGCAACTATCATCTCTATAAATTTATCAGTCATACCTGCTCCCGTAATTTTTCCATCTTGTGGTTCAAGTGATTCAAAGATACTATCATATTTATATCTTTCCTTATTGACAATCCATTCTGGTTCACCTGCACCTGCATCAATTCCTTCTCCTCTTTTATATCCAAATGGACTAACTTGATCTTTTACACCTTCAAATGCTCCTCCTAAAATTGAGATATATATAATTTTTTCTACAAATTTAGAATATATAAATATCATATTTTCTTGTATTAATTTTTTAATCAATTAAATTTAACTTTTAGCAAAAATTTTATGGAAGATTCAAACAATTTTTTGGAAGTATTTTGATTCAAGATTTACTAAGATTTTAATGTAAAACAAATGTTAATAAATACCTGTAAGTGTTTCCGAAACGGTAGTAACTTCTTCATGTGGTATCATAGCCATAAGCTTCGCGATATCTTCAGCGAGCATTTTATCCACTACTTCTAATAACTTAGGCTTCAGGGGATTAAATTTATTAAAATCGTGATGTGCTAAGCTCTCTTGCATCTTCTTTAGATCCGGAAAATCACCAGGTGAAATCTTTTGCTCCCTTTGAATTTGATCGTAAGTCTGGCCCAAATTTTTTATCAGTTCTTTTTTTTTAGTATCCTTACCAAACATACTCGGCATATCTTTCCGCAAGGCGCTTATTATGTACGCGTGTACCTATAAATTTTTGATAAATTTTGATGAATTTTATTGATGTAAGGAACATTAGAGTCTTAATCATGTATATCTAGTTTAAGACTTTACACTGGAGAAAGAAATTAATTCTTTGTTTCATATACCTTTGCTAAGCGTGCTCGTTTAATTAAATCATTAAGTTTTCTTAATGCAGCATTTCTTGGAAGCGATTGCATATCTCTGAATAAATCTTGTTCTTCATCTTCAAATAGTCTAAAAGAAGATTCACAAGACTTTTAAATATAAAATATTAATACAAATAATTATATAATAAAAATAAACTAGAAGATGCACAAGCACTTACCTTCTATTAACATCATATCTTAAGGGCTGATCCCAAAATGAGCCAATATAAACTCTAGCTACTTCTGGAGTTTGTAATACCTTTCCCAATGACCACATTAGAGCACCATATACTCTCATGAGCTGTTGATGATCTATCATGTCAGCTTTATTAAGAACAATTCTAATTTTATCATCATGTCCACGTAAGGCTTCGATAGATCTGCGGAATTCATCTGAGATATCGAGCTTATGAGCATCAAATAACAAGATAATCCTATCTACGCGTTCAGCAAACCATTCTAAAACACCAGTAAAGTCATAGCCTCTGTCAACCTGAAGGAAATATTCAATATTCAAGATATACATTTATCATATCACAAATACATATATATCTTAATATGTAAAAACAAAGCTACAAAAGCAATACCTACTCTTTGTTTCTCACCAGATAATATACCAGGTGTATCTACTATAGATATGCCTTTCAAAACAGGCGACACTACAGTTGAACACTGAAATCTGTTCAAGAATGCATTGCCGAATTTTGAAAGTGGCCTAAACTGTTTATTTGGATCTACGACCAAGGCATTTCCAGGAATGACTCCTTCCTTTTCATCGTACATGACAGCAATAAATCGATCCGTAGTAGGCTCTGGTCCGATTCTGATACCAGGAAATTCTCTTTCTAACAGATATTTGATAAATGTGGTTTTACCAGTGGAATATTGTCCAACTAAGAGAATCATAGGTTTTGCATCAAAGTCAGGATCATCCAGTTGTGGCGAATGAAAGTCATGGAATTGGTAATATTGTTCCAGTGGTAACAACTTTGATTTGTATATCCTCTTAAGGCCTTCGGTAACATTTTCGAAGAGATCTTGCTTGCTATTCTCCTCGCGACTCAGCCAGCTAAACATGTTGACAATCTGCAACAAATTGAGTTCTATATTCTTGCTAATGAACTTGTTATCATGTATATTCGTGCACAGTCTGAATTCCAAAGACTCGTCGCATTAGCATTAAGTAACACCGTGTCCTGTTAATTATGTTTCCTTTGTTTGAACTTTTGTAAGTATGAATTGTGACTCATTGTCAGACTACAATTCTAGACCAGTCATTCCGAACTGATGCAAGACAGCCTACAAACGTTAAGGTCACAATTGTCAGACTATATTCTGCCTCCAAATTCCACGTGCCTTCCTTGTGCCTTCGAGACGTGTCTTTCAAGGTAGACTGAAGACAGACTAAAGGATATTGCGTGGAACATTGTATGCCTTCTGAGAACTCAGTCATGCTTTGTTTTAAAAAGCAACTTATCAGTATTACCTTATTTTCTGATATCCTATCCAGCACCTCCTCCTTCCTTTCGAGGAATAGTTGAGATCTCAAATATTTGAAGTGTGCAACACAGAATGAAGTGCAAAAATGTAAATGAGTGTGAAAAGGAACACGTGGACGGGCTAGTAGAGGAAGTAAAAGAAGAGAGAGGAAGAAAGGGGAATCCAGAGAGCACCATCGAACACCAACCTTTGCTCGTATCCGTCGGTCAAGGATGAATGGGTGCGCTTGACAGAGCGCGACGGACGTGAGGGCGAGCGCGGACTAACGGAGAGCCGAGAGCGCGAGGAAGGCAACGCTCGGTCGACCAAGACCAAAGATCCAAGGTGGTCCGCTGCCGACGTGACGTATATCCAAACCGATCGCGGAAGAGTACGCTGAAAATGAGCAATACGGACTTCCGGAACGGAGGTGGTGATGGTAGTAGTGGTGGTGGCGACGGTGGTGATGGATGTGGATGGACGTGGTGGTTGTCGCTCGGATCTCTGCCACGATGCTCACCGAGTCACGATCGCCAGTGGTGACGTAAACGGCGTAACTGGTGGAAGGCGCGTCGCGCTGCGCGAGCAGCTCGGAAAAACGAGCGATCGCGAGGCGGAACCGTGCCTGATAAACCGGGACTGATATAGAACGCGCTCTTGGAGAAGATAGACGACCGATAGCTCAAAACGACGGCACGACTCTACGACAACTGACAGGTTGTCGACCACTGTACGACATTCAGCATTGGGCTCAGTGCCGACAACTGACAATTGCCAAAGCGCAAACGAGAGAAGGGATGAGGGGGGAGGATTGCTGACTAATAGGACATACCCCGAGTTCGTACATTATGAATCGTTTTCATAATGCTATGTTAGTTGAATGAACAGTTAAATTAGCAATCAACTAAGTAATAAGAATTTATTCTTATTACTGTATGAGAGTAAATAAATTAATATATTAATAATATATATATATATATTAATAATATATTATAGTGTATATA
>NW_017259375.1:1228842-1249315 GCF_001594045.1 Atta colombica
TTATACTGATTTTTTAAATGAATATATACACACTTAAATTATTTCCCGTTAAACATAAACTAACAGTACATTACATCAACATTATGATTTCCTATTTAACTTATTAATTTAATATAACTGTAACATAACACATGTTGTACATATATAACAGTTTACATTATTATATATTGCTAAGTAGGAAACTATAACATTGATGTGTAATAATGTTACTGTTAGCTTGTACTCGAGTTAGGAAAAACACTGTGCATAATGAAAGAATATTAAAATTAGAAATAAGTATTAATAAATAGATAATAAATATTAAATATTATAAAAATCAAATTAAGAGTAAAGATTGAATTTAAATCACAATAGATACAAATAAGATATGATATGTGTCTTAATTCATGTATCATGTAATTCATTGTATCCACTGTATGTTACTTTTAATCTCTATTTCTAATTTTTTTATTTCTTTAATATTTATTTCATTATTTATTTTTCAATTTCTTTCTTTATTTATAAAAAAAATTTTTTATTATTTCCTAATATTTCCTTCATTGCGCAAGATTTTATTCAAATGAAAAGCAAAAGAATAACAGGGAGTAACATAACAAATATATAACACACTCATCAGAAATTACTATAATACATAATTTTTAATAGGTTTAATCTATTGCCTGCGTATTATTCTCTGTTCCTTATTCTTTTCATTGTGCCCTCAATAATACGAATAAATGAACGAGTGAATTCATTAATTAATGGATCTGTTCTTTGTAACAGACTATATATATATATACTCGTACGCTTAAAATGAAACAGATAAATATATATTTGAAATTTAGTGAAAAGAGAAAGAAAATGCAGTCCAGTGACAAAGAATAAATCTAATTAATATAGCTGAGTTTAAAATTAATTGGACAATGAAAGGAAAATGAGGAAAATGAGGCCGATATTCATTCAGTTCTTATTTTAAGATCATCTTAAGTACAATCTTAAGATATTATAAATCAATCATAGCGAACCATGTTAGTATTTTTAAGATATTACTTAAGATGATCTTAAAATAAGAAATGATTATTAATATCGGCCTGAAATGCGGAAATCGGCTTGGAAATCTTAATTAGAGATTAATTTTTACGATTTAAAGTTTTATTTTCAATCTTGAGAGAACAAGACTTAAAAGACTAACTTGAAATTAGTTACTGAACGCATTTAGTTGCCGAAGTGCGAATTACGTGCCCAAATTCAGATTGATGACAAGATTGATAGTTTCATAATTCGCGATCGAACGCGCGTGCTTTATCGGAGATGTCTCATCGTTCTTCGTGTCGAAAACAAACGGAAAATAACATATACAGAAACAGTTAGACGTAAAGAGGAAACGTAGAAATACGAGATAACAGATATCGCGTACTTAATCTCCATTACCTATTTTCTTTCTATTTCTACTATCAAACGCGACGCGACGTGCGTGCTTGTGAGATTTCGGTTTGTGAGAGTCCGACCGATTATCTCTCTCTCGGCAGAGTTTTCCGCTTCCAGACTTCCACGATTCTTTATTATACTTCACAATTTTCATTGCGAAACTAAATTAATCATTAAAGCATTCGCGTGGTATTCCCGCATCTTGAATTGCATTCATCGTGAAGTTGGGCACTATTCCGGCACGAAGTTGTTGAGTTCGATTCCTACGATTATTTTTCAAATTTCGTCGTTTCGCAATTCTAAGAGATTTGTCAGCGCGATGTTTGTCGACGAATTAGTTACCAAGTTCAATGAAAAAAATATGCGTAACGTCAGTTCGCGAAAGTTTCTCGTCATTTTCATCGTTAATCAACGTGAGGGATGCCGAGGAAAGCGAGGATACGTGAAGGTACGATAAATGTCATTCTTAATTAAGGGTTAGAATTAAAAAAATAAAAGATGGAAGATTAGTCGAAATCTATTTATTCTTCGAAGCGCGAAGAGTTGAGTTTTATTACATAAATATAATTTATATTTATATATAAATTGTGTATAATATATAATCAATTATGTCTTATTATGTAATTTATATAATGATATATATATATATATATATATACGTATATTATGCAATTATGTATAATAAATATAAAATATTATTACGCATGATAAACAAAAATTAATAATTTATATTAATATTATATTAAATATAAAATCTTTTAATAATTGATCATTTTGTGCTCAAAACGATGCTTTTAAAGCATAAATAAATAATGTTTTTTCTTTTAATTCCTGTATATCCTCTTCATTTTCATTTTCACTTGCATTAACGAAGTTCTATTCCATTAATATATTATTCTATTCCATAAATGAAGCTCTTATATTTTTCTTTATTGTAGCCATTAAAGCACATCTTACTGTGCTAGAAATTGTTAAAAGATTAAGAAAATGATGATGGCAAGAATTAATAACTTCATAAGTGAGGAAATTTTACGAAAATGTATTGAATAATTTAAAAATCAACTTATTACTTTAATTATTACTTTAGTCATTTATTTATTTCTTTAATGATTGACTCATGTTTTCTTTTATTAAATGAATATAAATAATTTGAATGTAAAAAATTGCACAATAAATCATTAAAACGGAGAAACGTTTAGCGGATGTCTATTGCCACTCACGTAATCGTTTTCCTTACATTTATTAATTATGAGAAAAGAGATCTGCAGATTGGAAAAATTGGAAAAATATAGGATATACCACTTCACTAGGATTTCCTTTTATAAATAATTATTATTACTTTATTCGTTTATTTTATCGGTTTATTTAAAGAGCCTCACTCATTACTGTTTTTCCTTTAAGTTGAAATGTAAATGATTGTATAACAAATCAGTAAAACAAAGAACATTTAGCGGGTATCTATTGCTACCTACGCGAGAATTTTCCTTACTTTTGCTAATGAGAAAAAAGATCTACGAAATCGGGAAAATATAGGGTATCCCAGATCACTAGAATTTCCTCCTACGAACAGTAAATTATGTAATGCTGTAATGGTAACAAATGAGTGACATAACGAAGGCGTAATGTTAACAATATGTGACCACGTCAAGAGAGACAATCGATAACTGTGACCTTGTCTCATGCAAGATCGATCGAATCACGAAACGTTGAATCTAGCAATGCAGTAGATTCGCGCGAATAAAATTTAAATCGTTAAATAATGAGTCATGAAAAATGATAAGCACGAGCTAAACCTTCTGTTTTATCTTTTCTATTAAATGCATAGCATTGAGTTAGCCGCAATTTCCTTGATTCTGATTGACATAAAAAATGGAATATTGCGGACGCAGCAATCAAATTAACAACGCGATATCTGTAACTTAGAAAAAAATTATAATTCCTTGATCTTACTTGAAGAGAATTTCGCGTATCGACCGAAATATTATATTGAATTAATATTCGCCTAAGTGTTTAATTATTCCGTTGTCACTTAAATTATTTTTTTTATTTATTAGAAAAAAATCATTTTTACTTTTTTTTTGGCAATAATCTATAGACAAAAGAAATTAATTAAAATCATATCATGACAAAACATTTCATTCAATTTATCCATAAATAGAACACGCATTGAGATCAGAAGTGTATCTCCCTATTGCATCGAGCGCGACTGTTTAATTGCTAATTGCTCACGCACTATTCGGTACAACAGACAATAGTTCACGCCAATAATCATACATGATATTACGCAATGATATGCAAAACGGGTCCAGTGTCAGCCGTTGCATAAGCAAAATGGGCACATCCCGGTTAAACGATTTCGTGTCCATTTATTCGTCTTAACAAGCTTCGCTTGAATTACAACTGGTTTGCAGGGATACTGACAATTGTTACGTGCACATTGTGCACTCGACTGCAGACATTCGTAGTCTTCCTAAGGAGCAGAATGCGGATGTCCTTAGCAATGCAACGTTAAGTTTTGAAAAATTCAGCAAGTTTATTCAGCGAGTTTATCAACTTTTATTTTTAATAATTTGTTCAGAACACTTTCATATTTTTGTCGTATAAATCTGTATTTATTTATTTTTTTAGTAAAAAATTTAGTAAAAAAAGAAGATTTCTTAAAAGATTCTTAAAAGATCTCAAAAGTTATTTTTATTTTTTTTAAATTCTTCTAATATAATATATAATCTCTGTTTAAATCTAAGAGTTAATTCGATTTTTTTTAAATATCTGGAAACAGTAATCGCAGTGAAAAATAAACAAAGAAATTTCGATAAATAATATAATCAAATTATAATTTATTAAATCATAATTTAATAAAAAAATAACTGACAATTTTTTTTCAAAATGCGATTCAAAATGTAATTTTATATTGAAAAGTACAAACGACATAATAATGGAAATTAACTTTCTTGGGAAAATATTTTCTTAAAGAAATTGAAAAGTTTCTTTTATAACTTCTTGCATTAAAAATTTCTATCTTATACTTAGCGTCAATACAGATATTGCTGAAATGATATCATTCTTATCATTTATCACAATTGCATAAGATATTGACGATCCTATTTCTATTACTGATAACAGTTTTGACGATTATCTGCAATAAGATGTCAGAGGCGCCTTCTGTGCTAAATTTTTCGTACTGTACATTCATATCGACAAATAAGAATTTACTGAAGCAATTTTTAATTACACCTGCTTGTATGAATTTTATTTTTACAGAATTCGCATAACAGATTGATTCGTCCATCGATGGATTCTTCATATATACGCAGGTGAAAAAAGAAGTACATATTCAAACAATGACATTGTTTTATTAGTAGATCAACATTAGTAAGTACAATAAAATTTTCACATTATTGCGAAAACGCTTCTAGTTTTCTTTCTATCTTACAATTAGTTATACATATATTATTTTAATGCTATTATTTTGTGATAATATTAGAAATGTATAAATCTGAGATTCCTTAATTGCTAATTATTATTACATTGTGTGTGTGATAATTACGAGATTAATAATTACAAGTATTAATGTAACTGGTCCTACATTTAAATTAATAAGTATTGATCTCGGAATTACATATATTTCATTTAATACATACTAAATTATTAGCATTAAGTATATCAGGAGAAACGCTATTAGCGCTGTTTGTGTCATTCTATGTTTATCGTTCATTTCATAAAATAAGGATAGAATGACATAAATAACGCTAATAGTTTGTCTCCTGAACTATATCTCTTGTTTCGCTTTTTATATGCAGTTTCACGTGAAAGTGCAAATTTAATTTCATAATAAAGTACAATTGTAAACATATTGTAAATTATTATCTAAAACTTAGTGATTCTTTAAATAAAAAGAAAACTTAGCAGCATCCTCTTATTTGAAAAATATAATTTACAATGAGATCAGCAATGAGAGTATAGCGTGGTACTTTGTGCGCAAAAGTTCATATATGTACATTTCATACTTAAAATGTGCAATCATGTTGAACAGGTTAGAAACATAATTGTAAATTGGTTCGTTCATGTTTCATTACATTTTATCTGTACTTTACTTTTTCTTATTGCAAATTTTTACTTTATTTCTGAAGAAATTTGTATTTTTAATCTCTTTTGATGATTCTTTAAGCTATATATTTGTTCTTTCGATTTAAATGGCATCAGAATAATGATTGTATCTCTAACCAAGAACGTAAGATTTAAAGAATTTTCGCTGAAAACAGCTCGAAATGTAATAGAAACGTCCATTTGTATCGTTTAAGTAAGTATGAAATATGTATGAATTTTTGCGTACTCTCATCAATAGTTTTACATTTTACATTCTGCATCCCAATCATTCGGAATCACTTCGTGCCACACTTGCTTCAGGTTTTGCAATAGGCAAGGACTCGCGCAGTTAGGAATTTCCAAACGATGCGCGTTGTCCATTTCTGTATTATTTAAATATAGTGCCTTTGATAACAAACAGAGAATAGAATAAATTAGTTTATTATATAATTATTTTATAATTTATAAATCACTAGAATAGCAATCGCGGGAGATATAAAAGTATTTATTAGATAATATACATGTAATATATTGGTATGCAAATAGGAACTATTTCAGGAATTCCGGATGAATCTCAGCAATTATGCAGAAACGCTAATTGTTACCATTAATTAATTAAATCGATTACACATTATTTCCGGTAATTACATAATATAATATCTATTATAATTTTCAATAATGACGTAATAAAATACTTAGACGGAATTTGCAGCGTGTTAAAGTTTTTTTACGATAGGTGAAACAATTTCTGATTATAAAAATATTCATAGCTGTATCATAAAACTTTACGATAATATTACGATAACTATCCATACCTTTACTTCTTGGTCGGCTCCATCATTGACGAAGTGTAACTCCAATATGATCATCGCTCCATAATCTGGTTTAAGAAGCTCATTCGTGAATCCCATTGTCCTCATCACGTTAACGATAGTTATGTCGTGAGCGGAATAAAAATAAGATCGTTTCGATTTGGGATTGTCTTTACTCTCTTCCATGCAATGTAAAATCTCTTTTAGTAGCGGCCCTGCAAATAGTGATAATATAATTTCCAAAACAAGATTTTATGATATAATTTAAAAAAGTATATTTTCAGCGATATTTATCGCTATAGAGATATCGTCATACCTCCACGAAGACGTTTTTGAATAGTGCCTTCGGTGAAGATTGCGAGACTACGAGCGGCTATTTCGCGCATCTTGTCGTTGTAAAAATTTTGCGTCCATGCTGGAAGTTGTAAATTGTGTTGCTCTTCGATCTCGAGGGTGTTGTAAAGAAACTCGACATCGATAATCGTGCTCATATTCTGTCCGGTGTGCTGCGTTAATTCCATATAATACTCGGCCATTTTCTCATCTGATTTTTTTTCTTCCTCTATGTACGCCTGTTTTAGAGCCGCTTCTAGCTTTGGACATGGTGCCTTCATCGCAATCAGCTACAATAATATTTACAGCTACAATATCACTGTATTGAAAAATAAATTTCTTTATAGAGATCACTTTCATGTTTTTAACAAGTAATTTATCATTTGTTTAATTTTTTGCCGGCCAAATTGGACTTTGAAATCATAATCGATATATTGATTATGAATTTTGGTTATAAATTTAAATCTGTAAAAAATAAGTAAAACAATTCAACTTCCATGATAAAAACTCGTTGTTAAAGTTTTCATGAGTAGACAAGAATTTTTTCAGATTTTTATAATCTGGAATAATTTGTCTTTATGCTCAAAAACTCAAGTTGCTAACGGGAGATATAAAATTTGACATAGCCGACGAGTTAAAATAACAAATATATCTTCTTATCATATTGTACTATTTTAATTCAAGTGTTTTTGCAACGTAAAATGAAATTTTATGTTAAAATTTGATGTTTATATAGAGATTATAACAATTAATTGACTTGCAATCTTAAGGTTATAAATTACGTGTTTTTATTTGAACAATAATAAATATTAAAAAAAGAGATCTTTTAAAACAAGGAGACAGCGAATAGGACTTCATATAAAATTTTAAACTGTAAGAAAATTCTTTTGATTTAACATTATAAATTTAATTTTGTATTACACCTTGTCCAATTCCCGTGGTATCGAATGTACAGGAACGGGAGTCCATGTCAAATCGGGCACGAACATGTTCTCGGGACTTGGTGTGAACAATCCGGCGAGTAATGCCAGTGCCGACATGACGCACCGATCCGCGTAGCTGCTACGTATCAGCGTGGCTGTGCTCTCGAATTTACGACCGATTATAGGGCCGTATTTTAAGCGTAACCACTGACCCATGTTATACAGTTGACGCATTCCTTTCTGAAAATGGATTTCGAGATTGATAACGCGTTGTGCATCATTATTCATGCTCGATCACGCGTTTTACAATCGTGATACATGTTGTGCAAGGATTTTATTTATAGCAAATCTGGATATATATTATCATATTATATACGGTAACATTGATTCATCAGTATCTATACGTATTTTGTTCGAACCTTGGTCAAAGAACCCCAGCCACCAGGCCAATTATAATTTATATGAGGATCCTTAGGATAGGTTTCTGTAGGAGTTCGATCGCCATGACGAAACAGCTGTCAACAAATAATGACGATTTCTGTATGAGAGAAAAATACTATTCATTTAACACACAAGTTCATCGCATTTTTCCTCATTTAATAAATTCCTTGATTAAAATTCCTGAAGCAGGATTCATTTAAATGCTTAAAAAATTAAAATAACATTACAGATATTTTTAATATACTAAAAAAGAAATCTGGTAATAGCTACTAAACATATCTTGTTTAGCAACATATTGATGGAATATTTACGTAAATTATTATTATTTGATTGGTACTATTATTACCAAAATAATTATAATTAATTACAGAGGTATAAATAATAATTAAGATAATATTTAGAAAAATAAAAATAGCGTTTAGTTTTGATTATATTTGATTGAAATTATTTTATCGAAGCTTTAGTATCTGTTTAGACTGATTATTGTTATCACCAGATTTTTTTCAATATGTCGGACGTATTTCATCTCGCTATTGGATACCATTTATGATGTTAAAATAAAATGATTAAATATCTCGTAAAATTGTGAAGTTAATAGATTCAAGTTTCATTAAACGTAAACATTAAAATTAAATTAACACGTTAATGGAAGCGAGATGACAGGTCAACTATTACAAATGAGCTACTCACAAAAACCACCTGCTGCAACGTGTCAGGTTCGGTAACCAGAGATGCAAACGTTGTGTACGCTAACAGCATACAAGCGATGAAGGTTCCGAGTATAATCACGCTTACGCAAACGCCAAGCTTTCGGATACGACAATTACCCATCGAGGTACGTCCTCTGGCCCGATCCATTTGGCCTAATTACACGTTTCCCGTAGCAATCTCAAGTAACTTCTCCAATCGTAGACTAGATGGTAAACGAGAGCTCGTTAGCGGCTAACGCAATGAGTTCGGTACAAACCTAGTCATTTAGCAGCTGTTCCTTGTGTAAAATAAGTTAGTATACATATAAAGTTACTTTGCGCGATTGAGAACCAGTTGCTTTGTTTATCTCAATAACTTGGAATTATCCCTTCAGTTATGAATCATTATTTTAGCAAAACAGAAATTTAGATTATACAGATCTAACAATAACCATAAATTAAAGAAATAAAAACGATACATGGAGAGAAAAATTTGTTATGAACGCTAATTCTGTGCCATAATGGCAAATTTGCAAATATAGGGATCGCAAATTATTTGCCAGTTTTACAAATATTTATTCTTTTTTGTACATTACAAAAATTATTTGCAACAAATGCAAAATATTTGTCAAATATGCAAATTTCTTTACTATAAACAGCACACAAATTTGACAATTAAATTTTGCAATCCTGTGTTCATAGCAAAATCATTTTTCTTCGTGTAGGAAGAAATAAAAATGTGATAACATTTTCACATTTTTAAAGTTCGATATCCATGTTTAAAACTGATCTAAATTACAAAATTATATATTTCCTAAAAATGCAATTAGAAAATTCTTTTCTTTTATTGTGTGACAAATATTTAAAAAAAAATGAGACTCCCACGTTTAAATCAAAGAAGCTATTAAGCCAAAGATAGCTTTACTTATTTTCGTAAAAGATCACGGGCTTATCCGGTTTTGCAAACAAATGATTCACTGAATTCAATTACGTCAGATAGTTTCTCTGAACTGTGTTTATTAGAAAAACACTTGTTTCTCTATCAGATAAAAAATATCAGTACGCTTATCGCAGACTTCTTTATTATCTATCATGTAAGGCAAAGTTTACCTCTGTTCATACACACGACGTGGGACGTCGTTCGGCTACGCCAGCACTAAAAACTACCGTGGTCGATACGGCACTGCGACCGCTGCAGCACGTCGTGTGATATCCTCTTGGCGTTCTTCATGAAGCGCGCGGAGGGAGATGCGTGACGTGCGTGAATGCCGAACGAAATTGCACGTACTCGTGATTTGCAATCCGAAACATGCAACAGTCAGTCGAATTCGCGGACGCGAATTCGATAACACACACTCTGTTATTATCACTGCTGCGAATCACAGAATCGTCCGCGGATGAAAGTCGACACGCGTTCACTTCACGTTCTCTTCTTTCCAGCACGCTCATCCTCGTGCTGTATATGGCTGAAAGATCGACCGTGAAAGCTTATATATACATGTGCGTGTGTATTCGTGTGTCATACTTACATAAATTCCATATAAATGCGCATCTGGTTTTCAGTTGCGCATCAGTTGTTTCTTGATTATGGAGCGATGTATTGTTTTCTTTTCGTTATAAAATGACTTCATTCGACTGTGTGATATTTGAAGCGATATTGTTAATGGTTTTAATGGTCTATTAGTGACTTTTATCTCTTATTGATAGTAAGGTGTTGATAAATGTTTGATGGTTACAACATTATTAATGGTTTTAAGCGCAATGGTTTTAAGATAATCGCGTGTTTTATTATTGGAGTATTCTTCGAAAATAATGAATGCTATTCTAAATAGTTTCAGAATAATATATATATGTTTTTATGAATGTTATTCTAAATAGATTCAGAAATAATACATATATTTTTTTTATTTTGTCAAGCCATTTGTTAGTTAAATCAAAACCTATATTGTCTATTTGTTGAAAAAACTAGTATTAATATTCTTGAAATTTAATTTTTAAAATAAACTAGGTTTTTTTATTTTGTGACCTAATTATTTATTCATGTTTGATCTCTCTGTTACCTTTATTGTTTAGCAATTTTGAGCTTGAAAATTGATTTGTTGCACTTTTGAGAGTACGTAGCAAAAAAACTTTTAACGTTCTATTAAAAGTATTCAAAATATTCTCAAATGATTTTATATTTCTTATATAATTTTTTATATAATTTTTTACAACAGTCAAAAACAGAATGTTGACGCTTTTTTTGTACTGAAAAACTGCTGTTTTACTGTCAACAATTTACAATACTGGAGGAATATGTCTTCTCCGTATCGTGTTTTTTGTACTTCGTATCGTATGTCCCCCATTTTAAAATTTAGTGATAAAGAGAAACAGACTATATTTAGCATTGGACACAAAAAAATACGGAATATGTTGTCGAAATAAATATACGCGCATGGCTGGGTTAAAGTAACTTTTATTTACGATCAGTTTTTACTAGAGGCGCAATAAATTTTTTTTATGATACACAGAAATAACGCAGGTCGACTTCACGCGCTTCGTTTTGGTGATAACCAAACAACAGGATTTCGCGATTAAGCGAACAAATCGCTTCGTCCGTGCAGTGCACACATTTGTTTCCGAAATAGTAGGTAATTTATCTATGAAACGAGATCCGCAATCAAAATATCAATCCGTCGATCAAAATAAATAATATCATACGTCACGTATTGAAGCAACAGGAGTTATGTCGCAAAATAATCGTAAAAATACGACAAACGTTATCATATATTTATAATAATACTAGGATCCATTTTTTTGTTTATTAATTAATAGTCGCTTAATTAACATTATCTTGTAGATTATTTTAATGACGTATGTTAATACTTTTTCAATCGAAAAGTAATCTAAATCTTGGAGTAATCATAATTATCTCTATATCGAACATTATTCTGTTGTTAATATAATTTTATATTGTTAAAGAAGTACAATCTGACAACCTCGTGTAATTTACTTGACTCCAAGTCTTCTCAATTATATCATGTGTTGTCATCGAATGCGATTTACGGAACCGTTATCGATACTTACTGTGCATTTTGGTTACCACCTGTTGACAGGAATGCACAAGCTAAATGTCAGAATAGATACCGTTTAATTTAAATAAAATTTTAAATTTCGTTACAATTGAATCGTTATAATTGATTCGTAGCATTTGAAATTGTAAAAGTCTGTTAATATATTATTGAAAAAACGCTCGCTACAAAAGCTAAATCCAGCTAGAAATGATTAGTCGATCGATGTTGAATCAGCATCGATTCGATGTTGATCGATCAATCATCTCTGAAAAGAATTTTACTATTTCAAATATAATTTATTGGAAATTTGATTAACTTCTAGCTAGATTACATATAATCGAATTCGTAAAGTCATACAGAATGTTCGACATTTGTTTCCTCGACACGATTTGTAATACAATAATATATCGAAATATCGAAAAAGTCATCGAGCTGCTTTTTTTTCCTTTTTTTTTATTTTAAAATAAATCGGACATTTTTTGCGCATCCCTGATCTACGGACTAATTCTAAGTCTATAACATGAAAGAGAAACTAAGTTTTATTATCTCTACGTCGTATTTTTATATGTTTATATTTTATGCAAGCGCATGTGCATCCGGTGCACGTTGCGTTACATAAGATGTAGATAGACGTTGGAGCTAGTAAAATAAAATGAAGAACCTAAATAGCAGGGTCCTCAAATCATTTCGCGCGACACGCCGAAGTGCTGTAAAACGCTCGATACGCATAAAATTAAAAAATACGATCGTCCGAAGCCACCGCGAAATTTCTTACGGAACTCTAGCTGACCGATGAAATCAGATTTGCTGATGAAAAATTCGCACACAACGCGTATTTGCTTTGTCGTCAGCGCAAATGAAATTTGAGAACGCCTGATCTAATGAACGCAACATCGATTATGATTATTATAGTAAGTACGACGAGTCGTTTTTTTTACAAGAGAGATATTAGAATATCGGAGAAGGAAGGAGATCGAAAGGCGAAGGAGTGCGAGGAATCGTACAGTACGTCGTTTGGTATGAAAATTTAACGAAGCGAGCGTTCAGAAGCTGCAGGAGAAAAATTATTCCACGCACGTAAAGGATTAAGGAAAAATTCTCTCTCGCACGCAGTGCTTGTTCGGAGGAGGAACTCGTCGCGATATACGATTTCAATTGCAGATAGTAATATCTAGAATAAATGCAGCCCAGAAGTGGAACATCATCGATTCGCGGAGGCGCGACTCGAAGGAGTCTTCTTGTTGAATCAGCGAAATGTTACGTCTATTTACTTTGTTTATTTTACGGCAGGAATAAAGTTGCTAATTCATACGCGGCTCATGCATAACAATAAATATAGCGAAAGAATAAAATGCAATAGCAATATCTGGCAAGAATATCTTTACGGTACTTGCGAATTTTTTTTTCTTTATTTGTTGAAAGGAGGAAAGAAATATTTAATCGTAAAAATAAGTCGAGCGATCCACCGTATAAAATTAGATTATAAAATTGTTATAAGAGATCTGGATGTTTTTTTTTAATAAAAAGAAAAAAATCCGCGAGTAAACGGAAACTCTAAGTCTAACTTGAATTAGTCTATAAAATTTTTAGAAAAACTTTGGCATTTATTATTAATTACTTCTTAAATAAAGATTGAATTGTGTTCTTTGGAACTGATATAGAGCAAATAAATGGACTCTATTTGTGTCCATTTATAAATATGTAGATATATTTACTTCAAATTTATTTTAAATAAAAGCATTTCGCTCAAAGCAATTATATCGCATTCGCTTCTACACAAATAAAATAAAGAGCGATTAACAATGCAGTTGCAAACTGCCAGTGGTGCAACTAGGAGTGTGCAAAAGCTGTAAGTGCGTGAGGATTAAATGGTGAAATGTAAAATTGGAATTTATCAACACCAATTAACTATAGTTGTATCTATAATCGTATCTATAATTTTTAATTAAGGAACTTATGCTAGTTTTATGCTTCGGAGGAAATGTATGTCTATACACACTCTACAGGTTTATTTGAGAGAAGAGAAGAATTCATCGCTCGAGTGCATTTATAATAGTTACGCCACTGGCAACGGACGATTCTGAGATCAGTGGTTCAAGCTCGAGGTAGAGATAAAGTGGAAGGATCGAGTCGGGAATGACGTTATTACGAGTTGTATAGTAATCTCTCTGTATCAGTGATCTGCGTGTCTGCGATCTACGCTTGTTCCGAGCGACGCCTTCGTCCGGGACCGCCGGCGTAGTTCGCTGCCGCGAGTCCCATCATGTGTTTCGCCGCCTGAGAACCGCTGTAGCCACGATTGAGACCCAGATCCAATCCTCGTTTGGTGCTGCGAACATACCGATTGAATGTTTGTCACACTCTTATTTGAATCGATCATCTTAGAAAGGGCTTTGCTCCGACAAACACGGGTTCGCAAAACTCAAAGCATCACAAAAAAGCATTCGAATAGCACATCCCGACGTATATGTATAATAAGAGCTAGACATCTCCGATTCTATCTCGCTTCTCTTATATCAATTGATTGAAACGAAGTCTATATATGAATGTATGCCGATGTAAAAAAGGGCATGTACAATAAAAATCCATTATCGACATTTTTTAAATAAAGCCCGTCCTAAAATAAGTGGTTCCATTTATATCCGATGGAATTAAAGGCAAATAAAAAAGACATTGCGGTACGGAAGAAGTATCGAAGGAAAAATGATATTCTGAATATAGAATTTTCGTTGACAAATCCCAAATTTCTTATATTAAAGCTATAAATGCTTTTTATTGCACCGCAGTTTAATTTGAGATTCAACTTTTGTTAAGTAATTCTAAATGAATTTTTTAATAAGTTTTCTTGAAAATCAATTATCTAAAATATTACTAAAGCAGTAAATAGTCATAGTAAACATAGGTATAATTTTCTAAAAAAATATATACACATATACATCTATAAACAATATATTGAGTTGAACAAAAATTCGTAGCGCTACTTTATTTACATTATGTCTATGTGTTTAAAAAAATTTGGCAATTATATCATTCGATAGAACACAGTTTCAGTTTTAAGTCTCTATTTTTTTTTGGACTACGATACGATGATTTTTAACGAAGTTAAAAGCTAAGTCAAAATGCTTCTTTATTAAATCTGCGATAGCAGTAACAAAAAATAATAATAAACTTAAGGAGGTTCGATTACTTTGACAAGTTTTTTTTGGGCACAAAATGGGAAGAAAATTTCCTTTTATTCAGTTAATAGTTTTCTATATGTAAAAATTACTACAGGCAAAAACAGAAATTTAGAAGGCTTAAGCTGTGTTCAGCAGACTCAACATATTCGCTATTGATGTATTTTTCTAGATTAAAAAGATTGGATGATTTAGAAGAATACATTAACAGCGAGCGCTCACTCAACTGTTAAGTCTGCTGAACGCAGCTAGCGTTAGAAACTTTTTGTAAGTAAAGACTTTAAGCTTTAAAACTGTTTTTGATAGTTAAAGTTTGTTCATTTTTAGTCGCTTGAATTTTGAAGTGTTACGAATTTTTATTTTAACTCAATATTAATAAAATTAACATTCCACATATATTAATTATTAACTTGACAGCATACTTATCTAAAATCATGACATGATAAGATATGATGTTTAAAAGACGTTTTGCGTTTCAAGTTTGGACAGGGACAGTAACATGAATTATGCATAACGTTAAGATATCATTGTATAACATTATCTTACTTTTCCATCTCAGGACGGTTGAAGCGACTAAGACGAGAGAGTATCTCTAGAAACTCGTCTCGGTCTATGTCATCTTGCTGATCCCAATAACTTTCATGGCTGCGTGCGTAGTGTAAAAGAATTGATTGAGGAATTGATCGATTAATCGTGAAAACTGCACACAATAATAAACATCGAATTACACGAGATAAGAAATGGACGTTGAAAATGTAATTTAACCTGGGAAATCGATAAGAATCGCCAAAACTTACGACCTCTATAAAATCTATTTTTCTCTCACGAGAAAGAGACTCTGGAAACTGAAATGAATGATGTGAGAGAGGTAAAAATATAGTTCAAATATAGTTCAAATAATTCAGAGACGGCGTTAATAGATATGCCTGCAACTCGGAATTATTCTTCGCGATTGTCTAAAACGTCGTTCGACGAGTCATTTCAGTTACCAGGATTCTTTTCAATCGGCTGGCGTGTCAAATAGAAACTAGGTTAAACTGTCCGAGCAGATGCACTTCTGCTTCTCGTTCAATATATTCATTTAATTGTAAATAAGCACTCGGGGAAATCTCGATTTGCATTGATTCGAAGTTGAGTATATTTAAAAATTAATTTCGGGCGCCTACTTATTGTTGAATATAACTTGATTAATTATAGCTAAATTAATTATAGCTAAATATTTACTGATAGCGTTCAACCATATAATTCTATAATGTTAAAGTTTTTTATACACTATATATGACTTTTTTTAAAGAGAGAAAATTCGGGCGTTTTATTATATTTGACTCGGCACACACAGGATTTAATAATAATTTTAATAATTTTTAATAATTTTTAATAATTTTTATAATATTCTAATAACTTTTGTCTCTCTTGTCTTCCCGATTTATCAAAGATAGAAAGAGTTACGTTATCTACCGCGGTATTGCATCGGCTGTGAGACTAGAAACTGCGACGACGACTACGAACATCAGTAGCGTGCACAAAGCAGTCATCTTGGGCTGCATCTAAAACAAATTAATCATATAATTATATTATAATAACTGAATGTACATTTATAAATCAAGAGGTAGTAAATCATAAATAAGATCAGAATGGGAGTCAGGTATACGCGACTTTTTATAGTTAAAACAATCTAGACACTCCACATAATAAGATGGGATCATAATATGCTTTTATATAAATAGGAATGTAAATATTCAGATCTCGTCTGGAGACCTGAATTCCTGCATTATATAATAGTGCTTGGCATTTCAGGTGGTCACATTAAATGTTAAATTCGGCAGTAAATGAGATTAAGATGCGCGAATATAAAGCGACGTATTCGCATGCATTCCTTTTGTAATACGTAATTCTGCGATATTCCTCGTTCCATTGTTCTACTTGGTTTACTATCTTCACCATCGTTTAATGGAAAATATGGCAATGTCAATATATGCTTTATCATGCGCGTCTGCTTAAAGACCAGCAAATCCTAGTAGAGAAATGTTCCTGATTGCGAACAACTCTACTACTGCAATTTCGGACTAACTGTCTTGAAACATTCGCGAGATTTCATTTTCGTGGGATTCTGATTTAAAGCAAAATTTAACTCAAGTATGAAACTTGTTTAAATACACAACAATAATTGTGACGGTAGCTAAAAAAAAAGTACTTAAGTATTGTACGAATAAAATACTGTTTTCGAGAAAAACACATTTGAAGTTTTCATTCAAAACCGTAATTTTATCAGCAATTGATAGAATAGCAGGAATTGTATTGTACAATATTTTTAAATATTCTGCTAAAGATAGAATTGGAAACAAGTAAGAGAGAAAATAAATGAGGAAGAACAATTTTATAATAAAAAGAACAATTTTGTTAAAGTATAATATCTGAAAATTTAGTTACAATGACCTGAAAAATTTTTAATTGAAAATGAACGAACCAGAAAATTCTGATTTGTTCATTTTCAATTAAAATTCCAATTAATGCAATCAGCTTTCTTTCCTATCAGTGTAGAATGTTGAAACTTTTATCAACATTATTCATTATGCTTAAATATCCTACATAATGATTTTAATAATCCAATAAAATTATTTTTAGAGCTGTATCTAGCAAAATTTTTAAATAATAATACTTCGGCAGAATTATTCTAGGATTGTCACAAAATTTAAAAAGAAGAGAAATATTAGGAAATATTAGGAAAATTGAAAACAATCAGGAAAAAGTCAAGGAATTTTGCAAAAATTATTTCTGAAAAATTAAAATTCTAGGCTTTAAAGAAGTTTAATATACGTATATATCATATCTCTATTCTCTAAATTTGAATCAGGATATGGTGAATGGATAATCATTAATTACCCAATGGCATACTTGGCACTGATAATCAGTGAAGTTCAACTAAAAGAAGGAAGAATGTTTGAGTATTATATAACTAAAATACTGATATTTTCACGTTAATTTCAATTTTCCATTCATTCAATTTAAATACTAAAACAAGGTTAATTAGATCACATAATAAGATTAACTAAGTTAGGGATCTCACATTCACTGATTACCAGTGGCATACTTGGTACTGATATCAGTGATTACCCAGACATTCAGCTTTAGAGAGTAGTTTTGAATATTATCAACTTAACAATTAAATGTAAGCAGTACTCAACAATATTAATATTTAGAATGTTATGTTAAATTGCTTCCAACAAAATATTTTATGGTTTCTAAATTAGAAAGTATAAAAAAATTCAAAGCATCAGAGAAAAGTTATGGAATTTTAGAATAAGGAATTTGTGACATTCTGTATTCTTTCCGTGTAGAAAAATTTTAAATATTTTATCAAAGTGTTTGTGTTTGCTACTAAGTTTTATTTTGTTAGTTATTTTAAAATTCTTTTATAAATATACAACGTGATTTTGCTGATCTCATATCGTCAAATATAAACTGTAAAGTTAAGAAAAGATTGTCACAAGATAAGAAAGATAGTGTCTACTGAAAAGATGGAAATTCGCTCGTATATTTTCGAATGTAAAATTCTCAGAAATTTTCTCAAAACATTGTACTCTTATCGTATCGCAATAAATACGATAAGTGATCGTTCGTTAAATGATCGTTGATTTACCTATATTTATCATTAGTTAACCAATGCGAATATTGTTTCAAAACCACCGTGGGTGGTCCATATCTTTTCAAGTATCTTTCAAGGAGCGGAAAGTTCGTTGTTAAATGAAACGCCAAGTAAAGGAGATGAGAGATTGTAGGAGTAGTTGAAGAAAGATGAAACAATGGTCCCTCTAGAATATGGAGAAAAGTTGGCGTGTTCTCGGCTAACAAACTATTCAACTCGCGACCCAGGAAGAACATCCTGTCACTCGACAATAATGTATATGGGATAGAGGTAGCTTTCTCGTTCTGCAAAGTTAGTAGCGTATTCATATAAGCAGTGGAGGATATAATTTAGAACTATCATAATGACCTTTAGCCCAATGATGAATGTCTATAACACTAGGTTTACAAAAAATATTTTTTAATTACTTTGAACTAGACAAGGTGTTGCTTATAGATTTTTGGATAAAAGCGATGCTGCAAGTTAAATTTTACTAGCACTTAGATTTCCGAAGTAATCGAGATTTAATGCATTAAAATGATTTTTTTACGTTATTTGACATTTTTTTGTAAAAAGGATTGTTATCTTTTAATTCTGATCAGAAGTCATATATTGTTCCCCTATAAAATTTTTTTTTTAATTTCAATATCTTACTGTTCAGTCATGAAAGATGTTCTGTTATGAAGGATTCATATACAGACTTTTTCTAAGATAATAAAGTTTTCCGCTTATTATTAGAAATCATTATACTTATAATTTCTAATGTGACTATTACACAGCGTAATTTATTATTATAGATAATTACACATTATAGATGTTAAATGTATATGTACACCCACAATGTTTCATTCTAATTACCTATCTCTAATATCTAAAAAAACGCATTTAACAAAAAGTTGCACGATCAGTGTCTGTGTATTGATAGCAACGAATTAAAAATTGTTTATGACGTCATAAACGGAAAATTTGTTATCTTAAAAAACCCTGCATTTAAATCCATACGGCCATCCATATATCCATAAAGAGTAAGATACTGAAATAAATGTATTTTCTAAGGAATGAACAAAATACATTCATGATTTTTAATCGAAATTTCAAAATAATGGTTATCTTCTTTACAAAAAATATCAAATATTGTTAAAAAAGTTATTTTTGGAAATTAAATTTGAATTATAGAAAACCTAATGTGTTGGAACTTGCGATATCATTTTTAGTATTCAAGAATCCACAAGAAACAGCTTCGAAATAATTTTTTACTATATAACTTATGTAGTGTAATTTTACACTGCTGCATTAATGATACCATCGTAACATGCATTAATGAGAATCTTAAGTGAGATAATTACGATGGAATTAAGAAAAAAGATAACAATTTAACTGAATCATTATTTTTAATTTTCAGACTAAGTAATATTGATGTAACAGATTTGCGCAATGTCTTTCAAACAGAATAATATTTAGAACTCAAGCTGTAGTCGAAGTTCTCATTTTATTTTCTTTTTATTCTCTTTATGTCTACGAATTTCGCAGCACTTTTTTTTCTCTTTCTTTTTGACGTTTATTCAATCAGCATTTTATTGCGGTATAACTACAACTCGCTTTGAATAGTACCCTGTAGGTAGATAATTGGATACGCGATTCGCAGTAATTGATGACCATAGATTGATATTCCATATCCGTGTATTTATTTTCGTCTGTGAAAGACGATGCGTTTATACTTTGTGTTGTAGAACGTTATTTCTCTTTCACGGCATAAATATGAGAATTTTTATATTAAACATACAATTATGTGCGAAAATCACTGTTTCGTTATTATTTGGTACAAAGTGTTTATTAAAAATTTGTTGAATCGTATTATTTTTAAATTCCTTTTTTTACAAATTACACGTACACACACATATATATATATATATATATATATATATATA
>NW_017259375.1:1249415-1251388 GCF_001594045.1 Atta colombica
AGCATTATATCTGAAATTTTAAAAGCAGCTCTTGTTAATTTACATGATGATCCAAAAATGAAATGAATCTCCATATTTTTCAAGTTACAATTTTCCAAGACATTTCTTTGCTCGTAATGTCCACTAAAAAAAATGGATCGTTTCCGTGCTATAATTCCATACGCATTCCATAATACTGAAGGCAAACAGAAAACAGAAAGACGCACTGCACAGAGTTAACGTTCCGAGAACGCTTAAAGTTCGCGTTTAATTTTCCCCGGTTGCCATTAATGCGGATTAGATGACTCTGGCGCCGTCGCTTTACTATACTATACTTCGAGAGAAGCCACGAGCCATAAATCTACGCAATCTTTCATCGAATTTATCGTCCCCCATACTTAGCGTAACCGTGCGCCAAACGAGGTGGGTGATATAAATCAAATCACATCTAAAAAGAAAAGCAATGCACAACACAAGAGTATGTTAAGTATACCACGCGGTTAACATCGTCAGTTCCCGACATAAAAATTATTTTTCTTGAAAACACGTTCCCGATAATTGTCCCCGGTAGTGCCGTCGTAACCGCGGTGAATCTAATAATGCGATAATGGAATTTCGATCCAGAAACTTTACTTGTGTTGATCGTTCAGTCTTGCGATCTCGACGTATTTTTTTCTACCTGCGCGTCCTTAAGTGCTCTAATTTTCGTCCGTCTATGAAATGAAGTGGTTTCACTTTGTCAAAAAAGTATTTGCTTACTATTAGGAATAAATCGAATTGATCTTATGACATATACAAATATCATAAAATTATTCAGCCACAAGAAAATGTCTTCTGATTTTTGAAAAAAAATTATCGATAAAAAAAACTAAATTAAAAAAAAATATTTGAATAATTCTAAATATTTATTAAGCGTAAACATATATTTATTTGATACAAGAACTATTAATTTGACTTAATTATCATTTTTTATTTTGAATAAATAATTATATACTGAAAGTAAATATTTAATTAGTACTAAAAATATATATATTAAGATTTAATAAACTTTTTTCAATTTCTTGGTAAAAATTCAGTCATTCTTTTTATATTTTTTCTCCTTATCGATTTTTTTCTTTATATATAATGCCTTTATATATAATATGCTCAGTTGCGTTAAAATTGAAAACGGTAGTCTTATCGCAATACAGAAGACAGGAGAAATATTATTTCTGATGGTAACAAGATGATAACAGATTTCGATTCCATGATATGCGCAATTACCGTAATTCAGTCGTCTAACCTTTTAATTTGTTGCTTCCATTTTGTTATTAAATATTCATTCTTCCATAGTGGAAATATATTCCACAATAGCATGAATGAATTATACATTAAACGCGGCAATAACAGTATTATTCATTTTCTAGATCGATTCAATCGCGGTTTAGTTTCCGAATAATGTCGTCAATATTAGTGGTTAATAAACGATTCTCTCTTTAGTACTCGTATAATAATGCGTGATATCATGATGAATGATAAAATCAACGCACGCATGATGATAAAGACCATGCATGATTAAATTCGAATGAACGTCGATCGCTTATCGTAAACGCTATTCGAGCTATATAGAAATCGAACGGTTTCAGCCTGTGAAAAAACGCGTAGCCATTTCTTGTATGATTAGTACATGTATGATTAGGAATCTTGTATGATTAGTTTAATTACACTAAGAAAAAAATATATATCCTAAATTTCAATAAATATTTATTTGAATAGTATCAACTAAATATTTATTATATATATAAGCATAAAATATATTTATTTGGTACATTTAAAACAATTAATTAATTTGATTTAACAATTACTTCTTTTTATTAAGTAAATATTTATTTATTGTAAGTAAATGTTTAGTTGGTAGTATTCAAATAAATATTTATTTAAATTTGGACTATTTTTTTCTCAGTGTATAAATAGAATAAAATTTTTTATAATTTACATTTTTATCTTTTATCGTT
>NW_017259375.1:1251402-1269084 GCF_001594045.1 Atta colombica
ATTGTTATTTATTATAATTTCTTTAAATATTTTTAGATATTATAAAATATAAAATATAAATATAGAAAAAAAGGATAAAATTTAATCGCTTATCATTATTTATGAAACCTATGAAATTTCTTTTGTATTATTCACTTAATGTCACTTCTATTTGATTTAAGGCTAAGACTACGGAAAAACTCGTGGGGGTATTAGCAACTTCGCGAGATGGAAACTTTTGTCGACGTGCGTGACAGTTACTCTTTTTCATAAAATGTTTCCATACGCGTGATAAAGTGGCAACTAATGCAACCGAGACCGATTCTGCAATACATTGTTCGTTGTTGCAACTTTGTTGACATTGTAGATACATTTAAATGCATTCTGTAGTTATCGTGACGATATATTGTATACGCGGTGCATTTACCCTACTGGAATAGAAAATAAACATAAACGCGATTTATAAGACAATGGAATGACGTAAAACATGAAAGCCTGTCGTCATCGGCGGACATGGTTAATCTCGCAAAAATTGAGCTGTAAGAACATTAACATGAGCCAATACGATTTCTGTTTGATCAGCTTGGTCAAAGAATAATATTTTAACACGTTCTCCGAGATAATTTATTTTTACATAGAATATTTTGGGATAATTGCTTTTCTTCTTGTTTACATGTAAAACATGTGAGTCTTATAGAAATTTCGTGCTTTTATTATTTTTATATGCTTTTTTTCGCAATAAATTCTTTACAAGTTTTAAGATACCAATAACATCAAATCAATGATCTTTTAATTTTTGAGATTATTATTTCTGTTTGATTGTGTTGTAAGTCCGAAATAATTAGCATGATTATTTCTGAGGTAAAATTTATTTAAATACTTAGCCTATACTTAGATGTATTATTCCAACATTTAACTTTAGTAGTAATAGGTGCTTCTCATATTGATTCATTCATATAAGCAATTTTGTTTTTAATCTTAATATTGTGAAATAAATATATATGTTTCGGTTAAAAAGTTAACCGAAACATGTATACAAATTAATAATTAAATATGATAGATACAGTTTAATAATATCGAAATTTATCGCGCACATACAGCGCTAATTCTTAATAGTCAAATTTATTATAATTATATTGTGAAATAATTTGCAATTTCAATAAAACATAAATAGTTATTTGAAATAATAAAAAATGATTTTAATGTCCTTTACTTGTAAGTCAGTCCTTTACTTACTCTCACATTTCTCACAATCAGAAAAGAAAAATGAAATATCTAGGAAATTCTGTCACTACGAACAAATGTAATTCCCAGAGTAAGGAGAATAGGTAGATTTCGAGCAAATATATGGTTTAGTCAGTGATAAGCTCAATTGACAAATTGATTCAGGCTGGCCATGCTTTCCACATATAGAAAACAATTCGCAGAAATTGAATTATTACATCCTGTTTCGTATTAATATTTTATAATATTTCATATTAATACTACAATTTGTATTAATACTTCATATCATAAAAATAATTATTACGTAGCAATATAATTTAATACGAAGCTAAATATAAATTGACCTAATGAACCAATTGGACTGGTTGTTAATAAGTAATTGACTAATACATAGCAAAACATATTATGCATTTCTGTGTATTTGTCAAAATTTCGATAATTTGCGCAAAATTAATTTCGTTGTATTTTAAAGATTTAAGCCAGTCGAGTCCAACAAATGTGCAAATTTACGATCTAATAAAATTATAATTATATTAATTTGCGAGTTGTTATTGTCGATTGTTACCATATTGATCTCCTTTGTGTATGAGAAATTCAGCAGCAACAGCTGGGTAACGAATTCCATTAGCATAAACCGCTCTCACGGAACAGCGATGAATGAATAACACACGATGCTTTAATACATTCTTTGTAACGACGATCAATCGATTTAAAGTTAATTTATATAAAAACAGACAATTTTTAAGTACATAAATTTTCTTAAAATTGACTTTAGATTCTATTATTAGATTCTATTATTAGAACACTTGGATTAAAGTCAAAATTTTACGATTTTCTGTACGCGAATATCTGCGTTATCGCAATAAATAAATGATACATTGTGTCACGTACGTCATATTGAGAAAATTAAATTCCCGACGCAAGTATATCGCGGTTATAAGAATGGACGTGAGACCAGATGAGATGAATCTGCCTTTCTGGAGGCTCCTTCAATAACGAGTTTATCACAATTTTACGAGCGACTAGATAGTCAATACACGACCATGCGAACGGCAATGCATGATTGCTCTTATGAGAATATTTGCCCGAGACGTCGGAGACGTCATCTCGTGCGACTAGAAAAAAAAATGAGAGAAGCATTTTCTAACGATATCTCATTCCGGTCGCATCTCCAGCTTATCTCGATTTTATGGGATTATCATCGTTGATGAAGTCTTGACTGTGATATATATTCGTATTTTTTCCTTGACGCTAACACGCGGAATTTAGATACGTAGGATTTGCGGAGTTATCCGGATTTTCGAGGGAACGTGAACTGTTTAAAAATTTATATCACGCAACATGAGCTTAAGTTTGAGAGGTACACATGTTCCTCTTTGAAATTGACGCTCCTAAACCGTGATTAGAATTTAGCGGATTTACTCGACGCTCCGTGAAGTTCAACATATTACACGATTGCGTTTCGAATGCGTAATATTGAGAATTTATTGCCGGGTTGCAACCCTAACGCTTTAATAATAAAAACTTTCGAACATATGTGTACTACGATTTCATGTGTCTATATGGTTATATTTATGATCTATGAAATTGAAACAGCTAGCGGTAGCAATTTTCATAAATAATAGATCAACTTTTCCAAAAATAAAACTACCATCTGAATTAATAAATATCAATATAGAGTGAAAGAGTTATTTCATCTAGAGCGATGTAGAGATATCATTTTTATTGCTTTCACTCTTTTCTCATGTGAAACAAGAAAGAACTTCCTGAGTCATCTCGATAAAGACATTCATTATGCAAGAAATCCAAAGATATGTTCTATATTCTAGTATGTATCCCGGATGTGAATCACCATTTCTATTTAGTATTATATCCTTCATTCAGTTAATGACCATTTTTAATATTTAAACTATGCAATAAAGTTAGACTCGTTTCTAGTCCATCGGAATTTAATCGTGAAGCAATTTATATTACAATTAAAATTAATTAGTCTTCATAAATCAAGATTCAAATTATAAATAATATAACAAAATTGAAATGTCAAGTTTTTAAAAAAATTCAAATTATATAAAATATTAAACTTTTTAAATTTTTTACTTGAAATGTGGATAAAAATAACTCTTTCTGTCAAGCTGGAGACAAATTATTCGATTCTAATCTTCGCTTAGAACATTCAATGCTTCAAGTTCTTCTTGAAAGTTTGCCAGACTTTAATGGAAAATTGAATGAAATAATTGAGTAAAATTGTAGTTGTAATTAAGAACTGTATTATGTTTATCCCTTCCATTTTTTTATTCTTAAAGGGTACAAAGGTATAGATATACCGATTACAATCGAGATTACAAAGTAGAGTTTATCTGTGTCATGCTAACAATAAAATGCTATCTCAAATTTAATTCTCGATATAGTTCTGACAAAAAAATGACATTTTGGAATTTCATAATTCGGATATTTGACTTCTCATCGTTATGATATCCACACGGAAGTAACTTTCTGTTCGATATACAATTTACACGACGGTGAATCCTAAGAATGCTTGACTTCGTGCTCCACTTAAAGAGATAAACTTAAGAAATACTTGAAGATTCAGTGCACGTCTGACAACCAAGCACTGTTTTTCCTCTTTAGAACCGCAAATATTATTTCAAAAAATTTACGTAACTAACTCAAGATCTCTTTTTGATCTTTTCGATGTATATCTCGTTATTTTCAATTTTCATTTTCTTTTATAATATTTGCATTTGCATTAGAAGGATATTATTTTGAGCAATAGTTAAAATAATATACGAGAGAGTACTAAGCAAAAATAATAATATTCCGTTATGTAAAAACAAAGGGATTAAGGGATAATTATATAAAAAATAATATACTATTTTATACATTGAATATTTCAAAAAAAAGAGAGAAGAAAAGGTGCATATAGTGACAAAATTTTCCGAACAGTTATGAGATTAAAAAAGATACACTTGTTAACATGGGACTGTAATGCATTTCATGCATGCGTATATGGCAACAAAATTCCACAACGTGGTGGAATTTCGACAATCTTTCGCTTTGCTAGTGCTGAGAGTGAAGGTGCCTTTGTTTCAGAAAAGTCCCTTTTCCTGTCATTGCTGCCATTGTTATCGTGGTTGTCTATCCGTGGTTTAGGTCCCTTTGAGAATTTTGCATGGCGCGAACGATGAGCAAGTCCGATGGATGATGGATTCGTTATAAAATTTTGCTGCATGCGCGAATTCAATAAAAAATCATATCAAAGCGAAAAAGAATCTTTTCAGACATTTTTCGACATTTTATTTAAAATGTAACAGTAAAAACATAAACGTTGTTAAATTTGTTAAATTGAACGAGATAGGTTTTTGGACTCTTTTAATTGGTCTCTTTCGAATATTGTATTTTATCTTAAAATAGTATAGGATTACAGTCAATTTTTAATTAGACATAAAATAACTCCGTAAATATTAATGGAGAACGATATCAGCAAAATGGATACATGGCTTATTGATAGTAGAACTTTCATCGCATATGTCCTTCTTAAAATGATGTATCGTTTCGTTGACATTTATATATTAGTTTATGCATGATACTTGATTGAAATTCGCTGTGAGAATATCATCATGCATTAAATTGATTCATCGAAGATTAAATTGATTCATCTCTTTCATAAATTTAATTCAAAAAAGTTTCGACAGCTGAAACAGTCCTCCTTTTTTAATGATGACAATTTTAAGAGATTGATGTAAGAATTATATCGTTTCAATATTCATGGCAGGATAATTATCAGTGCTGAGTTATAAAAAAATCATATGTTTTTAATTGTAATCAAATCGATAAATTATCAAAATACTAATAAGATATATTTTTTTAAATAGTTAAATATGAATTTTTAATTATTTCTGTCACGTATAAAATAAATTTCGCTATATAATAGAAATGATAATGCTAAAGGTTGCATGAGAAAATTACTATTCTCGCTGTAATCTTGTGATGATCTAATTTTAAGCGCTCAAGGGATATGGCAGGGTGAATACACACACGACGTACACAGCTGTTGTGTAGATAAAGCTGAGTATAGTGTCCATATTTTGTGATACATAGTTTTACGGATTTTAATATATTGAGTCGTCCGGAAAGTTCGTGTCGCAAAAGATTTAAATTTAATAAATGAAATTAAAAATTTAAATCTTCTGCGTTTCAATTTCCTTCAAAATCGGCACGAACTTTCCGGACGATCCAATATAATAATAAAATTTCGAGTTTGGATTTACCCCTTGGATCAAATTCACTGGACCTGTTGGCACTTTGTTAGACGTACTATCGACTTTTTAAGTAAACACAGAGTTGGTAGTCGGATCTACATTTGAAAATTAAAAAATGAACAAAATGCAAAAAATGATACATTTGATGTAGAATTGTTTTCGACATTTTATTTATCATAGTTATACTTTATATTTTTATTTTATATTACAGAGTTAAGTAAAGAACAATTTCTCAAAAATTAAACGTTAAATGTATTATCTTACTTTATAAATTTCATATCATTTCTTCATTTCAAATGTGACACAACTAAAAAACTTAATTAATTTTTTTGTTTAGAAAAGGAGAAAAATTATTTTTCAACTTTCATTTAATAAGAAAGTTATCGATTAATCAAATAATATCGGTATCATTAATCTGATTAAACGTTATTTTTGTCATTTTCATTTCACAATCCTTAAAATCCATTGTTTTTTTAATTACAATGATTTCGACAATTTTTATAAAATTAAGTTTAAATATTTAATAAGATAATGTTTACATAACTCATTCATGGTATAACTCATGGTATATCATATATTTTTGTAGGTGTATCACTTTTAAAGTAAAGGAACGATATATCCGCATCATATTTTTAATATAATACATGTATGTGAGATGATGCACAGAGATTACATGAAAAATTCTATTGAAATCTTCTCAAGAGATGTGTAATAAAACTGAATTATTCGCTGCCTTTGTCTAAGATACAATATTGCTGCATATAGCTTATTAGAAGATATTTTTCACGTTTATCGTGTTTACATATCTTCACATTTTGTAATTTTTAATTAATTAAACTGGAATTAAACACATCGCAATTTATGAAATGGTTGACAGTGTCACGGAATACAGTTTCTGCATATTCAATCGTACTTAATTATCCAATTTCCTGACCACATCGTAACTACGGTAACACGCAATTTCAAACACTTCCGTAATAATTATCATCAGTTGCGGATTATTATTTTATTTTAGCACCGATAAACAAAGATTTATCTGGAGTTGTTTATTATATTCGAAAAACGCCCTTTTATTTAAAAAAACAATCGCTTTTCAATGAAAGATTATTTGTATATTAATTTTAAAATAAATTTGTATATGTCGATAATTAAATAGGTTAAATTTTTGTATTTTAATAACGAAATAACTCACTTATATTTATTAAAGTAATTTTTGTTGAAACGTTATTTTATTAATTATCGACGTTTGTTATTTTATTGTTTGTGAAAATAAAAGTGTAATCATTGAATTTCTCGGGTATATTTATCTTCGTAGAAATAAACTAGACGCGCCTGTCTCGTCGTTTTTCATGATACGCGTAAGCCTCAGCTCTCACTACTCCAACCTCTATTATTAAGAGGCTGCCGTATCTTTTCGATCAAGAAGACAAACTAGGCTCCATGTTTACTTTATGGAAACAATGTCTCGATGTGTTTTTCTTGGGAAAGCAGCATTTCGATAGTTTCGACTCTCATGTTCGTCCCAAAAATTCTAGTCATATTTTGATATTTCCTGGCATGTTATACTGAAAAGTCTTGTTATATTAGAATTCTTATTGAAAAATTGAATTCTTATTGAACAAATCAGAATTTTCTAGTTAAGTCTATCATAATACTATTACAATTTTAAATTTAAATTAATTTTAAATGTTATCTTACATCTACTATAACTCTAGTTGAAATGATCAGAATTTTCTGGTTCGTCCATTTTCTAGAAATTTTTTTCAGTGAAGTTATTCATTTTATGATTAATCTCATTTTACTTTCTAAAACGTGATGACTACGGAATATAAATTTTTTCATTACCCGCACTGAAAAATTTAAGATTTTAACTCGAAAATTAGTTGCGGAGATAAACATGGAGATATTTAATTAAAAAAATTTACGTTGAAGAGAAATTACATTTAGAATAAAATATCTGTAAACAAAGGACGAATGAATCTTGAACAACTTTGATACACGATAGATTACAGAAAGAATCCGCCATCGTTATGTATTCTTAGTCGATACTCGTATCAATCGTGCTAGTATTAAAAACTACTTCTTTTCTATTGCAATTCCTACAATTAGCAATAATAATGACCGAATTTATCTATAAATCAATGACTCCACGCCAGGTGGTTTGCGCTCCAAATTTAGTTTTCTTTCTCCGGAGAAGAGTTTTTTTCGTTTCAATAAAGTCACTTTATCTGCGTTTGACTAAAAAAATGATTAAAGAGATCTGCTTTATGTAGATTCAAGAAAAATTATACGAGGAAGAATAGAAATTGCGCTACTTTTCTGAAAATTTAATTATTATTAGACGAACTTAAAAGTGATATCTATATATTTCTAAAAATTGTTATAATTGATTATTATATTTTGTCGTATTCTACTTTATCTATTTTATTAATTTTATTATATTTCTCTGTATCCTTTAGAATCAAATAAAAATGTTCAAATAAAAATTCAGCCATAAAGAAAAAAAACATTAATTGTTAATCCAAATTGAATTCGAAACAAATATATTGCCATTGAATTTTTTTGATTACACACAATTCGTTAACAATATTTTCCCAAAGTTTCTCGTATAAAGTTCAATCTGTAATATTGCTCGGAAAAACGCGATATGGAAAATTAAACGTGTTTTGTAAATCACTGACACTTCACGTCGTTCATTCTACTCACACGAATGCATTTAAAATTGTGTAAATTCTGAAACGAATATGAAATATACATCCTTTTCCTGCGCGTATATGCGCGAACACCGAGAATAAATACTTTAAACAGTTTACCAGGAGAGAATATATCGCACACACTCGTCGAGATATATCCTCTCGCGGCTTTCATATCGTTGAGCGTGAAAGTTAAAACGTGTTCAGATTACAGGTAGAACTCGCTACCATCAAGGGTCCATTCATACAAAACTCACGAACGTATCGTCACAAAATGACATTGCTAACTACGTCCCGTCGAACGTTTTGTGTGCAGAGTGCAATTTGCTTTCCGTCAGGTTATACAAATGCCGCTATTCCAAAAAGAGCGTTATCTCGTTTAAACCTAGAAATAGAAATGACTAATGCACTTTATGTCGTTGTATAATTCGTTAATCATAGGCATGTAGTAGTACAAAATTAACTTGAAGATCAAATTTCATTTACCATTTCTATTCTATAGGTCACTTGCTTTTTTTCTCTTATTGCTATTTTACAAAATTTCCCATAGTTAAAATATTCTATAATTTATATTTTTAATAAGCTTTCTCAAGCGATAATTTTTTAATAATGTCAGAGAGACGTTTTATTCGTATAATTTTATTTTATTCCAAAGCTCTTTTTGTCTCTTTCTCTTTCTCTCTTTAAAGCAGAGTTGTAATTATTAAAACAGCATTATTATTGAAGCTGCAAATTATTAGAAACGTAAGAAAGAATTTTTGTTAAGAAATACATTTCAAATGATTTTATTCGTTGAAAGTAATTAATTGCGACTATCTCTTGCATTTCCCGCTTGTTATTTAAATGACAGAAAAAGTGCGCTCAGATAACATTAGTTTTTTACCGCTAATTCTGGAGCCAATCCTTTCGTCCAACAATTTCCTGTCGATACGACGTGGCGCCATACTCCGAACGCGCCATTCACCATTGTCGTTAATCGTTTTGTAAATACGCGAACACTAAAGTTTCTATCTAAAGTCAATCGTAAAATATTTACTTACATTGCCGCACGCAAACCATTGTGCGTAAATATTTGATTATCAATTTATAATAGCTACCGCAACAAAATTCAGCCTTTTCACTTCGTCTTTCCGATGGGATACTCAACACATTTCTTTCAAATGTATCTTTCCCTTTTTTAAATTTAATCAAGTCATAAAACATGTCTCGATTTACATAGGAAATATTAAAAATTGTAACATTTATTAATAATATTATAAATTAATAAATCGCGCGTATATTTCATTCTCTCAATATATTTTCAAGAGAATTATTTGTTCAATTTAATTGGAAATTAATGGATTTAAATAATACAAGTATTATAAAGTTCAGAAATGTATATTTAAAAATAATAAAATTTTAGTCATTGTTTATGATTCATTTCAAATCTAAAAGTGTTATTAACAAATTTTTCTCTCGAATATATATATATATATGTAGCTGCAGAAAATTTCATGAAAAATTTAGATATTTTCCAACAAATAAAAGATTAGAAATGTTAATTAAATTAAAAATATAAAATAACACACAGAATATTTAATATGAATTAAAATGTGAAATCGGTTAACAGTTAAATGATTCGCATCGAAGCTTTTAGAACGCACAATTTCACAATTTTTCTTTCTTTCTTTCTTTTATCTTCACATTGATGAAACTGGCTTTGCAATTTGCGGAAGGATCCTTAAGTGCTTTTCGTGTTACTACAAACTTATAAAAGTTTTGGACGAAAACGCATAAAATTGCGTGCCAACCAAACGGCTTTTACCGTCTTTACCGTCTGTAAAAATAGGCGCTGTTGTGTGAATTCGTTTTGCTTTTGTAAAATTGGATAACAAATGTAATTCTATGTGAATAAAATAGAAGAACGAATCAATAAGTATTATAATTAACGAATTAATAAGTATTACAATTAATATAATTTAAGAGAAAAAACAAATCCTATATAGTTGAAGCGGATCTTGATGCTTAATAATACTCAACTTTTTTAATACATTTTTCATTTCTATAAATTGTACTATAAACTAATTTGATTTGTCGAATTTGAAACGTAATCGTAAAGTCGAAATAATAATATCACATATTAAATTTAATGATACACTAAAAGAAAAGATTGGTTGCTACAACAATTTAGATAGTAAAATATAACATTTTTATATGGCTGCAGCAACCAGTTTTTGGTTGTAGCAGCAAATTTTTAGTAAATATTTATTAGTATTTATTAGTTAAATATTTATTAGTACATATCTCAAAACTGTATATATTATTGAAATTGTATATAATTAAAATTAAATATTATTAAAATCTTCGCACCAAATATAGAATTCTTTCTTTTATTTGACAAATTTATAAATTACTTTGTTTTTCAAATGATTTTCTGAATTATTTGGTAAACTGCTTATTAAGAAACTTTTCAGTGATGCTAATTTTTAAGCTAATAATTACGTGCAATTCAAACGATTGATTAATTGGCCTATTAATCAATCGTGCAATTGAGGAAATTATGAGGATACGCATTGCAGGGTAATCTCACCGTGCGTATAATTCCGCGCCCGTTCGCGATAATGTCCGGGGGCTGTAATTAGATATCAATCGATTGCAAATTATCATAATGCGTTCGCGGCGGTTTTGTGTTTTGTATCGAACGCATTGAACTTTTTTTTCGCTTGCTGACAATAGCATTACGGAATCACGATTGGTTATTGCGGTGCATGTGCCTCATTAGGTGCTTTATCTGTCAACAATTAATCCTTTTGTTGTTACAAGTACTGTACGTACATCATATACGCCCTCTCGACCATGATCATGTTCGAGCATACAATAAACATTGATAATGAGCATTTTATGATGAAAATCCATCCAGGTCGAATTTTATGCATTAACACAAGATGCTTTAATATATCCTCATAATATATCAATTTCGCGGCAAAAATTTTTCTCATGAATTTGAAATCGCTTTTTTCTTTAAAAAATTTCGAGAAAGATCTTATAAACTTATAAAGTCATATAAATTGTCTCATATTTTGCATTAAATGATAATAAAATTTCTCAACGATAAAGTTTCATATTTTACATCTCTTCGACGGAGAGAAAATCCATTTAATTTTTAAAAATAAACAACGAATTTTCGTTATTTAATTCTATCATAATCGGTAAAAATTTTTTGGATGAATTTGATGCGATATTCAGTTTGATTAAAATGAAGTCTTTTCCCTGCATCTTGTGTTTTTCCTTTCATCTTTTTGACAAGAGGTTTTAAACAAACGCAATTCGTCAAACTTCGGAAGAATTTACGTAATCGAGTTTGCGAAATTCTGTGCGAATTCTGCGATGTTTGTTCAACCTAAATAATTTCTTTACGATGAAATTATTTGTCTTGCCTCTTGTTCATTGTTAAATATTATCCAGAAAATATTCTTATTTTCACGTGTCAAAAGCAATCAGTAGATTTTTTTCTCATTTCCAAGTATATTTTTTTACATGTCATAAAAGATTTGTTATCTCTAATAAAACAAACGTAATAATCCCTCAAAAACTAAATAACGAAATGTATTTTTTAAATATGTATTTATGTTTAATATGACAATTTAATTATTTGTAAAATATTCCGTTATTCTATTTTAAATTTCTATAAAATTTTATTTAAGTCCTGAATTTTTTTAGAAAATTAGTTTCAATCAATTTCTTAAAGTTTTAGTTCCAATTTTATAATTATAGTAATATATAATTATATAATTAGTAATATATAATATATAATTATAGTAATATAGTTACGAATTATCCTGTTCATACTAGAGATATACGAGAATTATACGAGAGGTTCTGCAAATATTCACATTAACTTTTATGAGTTGGCAAAATGCATGGAAAATTATTACTGTTAAACGTAATTTAAAATGTTATCCAAGTCCTGAATTTTTCAGAAAATTTGTTTCAATCAATTCCTTTCTCCACATGAATAAAGTCGATTTAGTTCTAATTTTAAAAATATAATCGTGAATTATCCTGTTTATGTTAGAGAATATACGAGAATTACGAGGGGTTCTCCAAATATCCGCAATAACTTCTACTGACAAACTGCGGGAAGTTATTACTGTTCATCGTAACATGAGAGTCATGGAGTCTTACTACTGTCTGTGGCAATGCAGGGTCTTACTACTGGGAGACACAGTGCTAGAATTTACTACTGGATAATCATACAAGCGCGAAGTTACTTCTGTAACTGTAAGGGTTATGCGTGCAATTTGTCATCCGATTTGAAAGATTGCTTTTGCTACCTTTGCGTTGCTGCGGCAAACTTTAAGTATCTTTGTAACTAAGAAGTCTTTAAAACAAACTTGAGACAAAGATGATATTTTGATATCTATTTTCTCTCTATTTTATAAAAAATAAATTGAAGATATTATATTTTATCCAGATTCGAATCCTAGCTGAGATAATATTTTTCGTAATAAATTAAATTATTCTTTATTATTTATTTCGTAAAATTGAATCATTTACTGTTCTTAAAATACTTAGATTAGCAAATCAAATTATTACAATCCTTCTAAAATTCTTATTAACATCAAAATGAATTAAATTGCTTGTTAATTTAATATGTTTTATTATTATTCTAATTCTATTGATGATTGCATTTTAAGACTGAAAAAAATTTCGGTGCGCGATTTACATAATTGAATACAAATTTACTGTGAAATATTTAAACACTAAGATTTGCTTTGACCAAAATTATTCTCATCAATCCAATACGAATTATATTTTTATATCTTCTTTTAAAAAGAGATATTACTTTCAGAAGTTACTATAGAAGTTACTTGTATTCATTATTTGATTCACAAATTTGATTTACAATTTAAAGATTATTAATACTTTAATGTTTTTGCATTGCAGAAAGCTGTAATTTTTTTAAAAATCTGTATATGACAAAAACTACCGATAACACTTGCGGGACGTTTTTTTAAAATGCCAAGATTACCACTAAAAAGGAAAAATGGATATAAATGTGTACCTTGTCGCTGATAAAGGCCAGGTAACTGACAAAAGCGAGAATCTGCCGGAGAATCTTTGGGGATGATGATGTATCGTCCAGCGACGGTTGATACTCTGTGAAGGCGAACGGTTCGCCGCGCGTTTATATAAGCCCGCGACTTTGCGACTCTCGCACCCCCTCACACTGTATGCACGTCCCCACCCCCGGGACGGTGGTTCCCACCCCGCCGCCGATTCGCCGCCAAAGCATTCTCGTCCAATCAAATGTACCCGTGTACCTCGGTCACAGCGTTCTCTCCTCTTGTTCCCGGAGATAACGGCGACCACCCACAATCTGTGATGAATTCACCGCGAAGTGCGAACGACGAGGATGTCACTTTCGGAGGAGGAATTTCTAGATATGGGTGTATTCCACAGGTGCTTGGCCCTGAAAACTTTTGCGTGAGGAGTCGCTCCTTAATAGATTACCTGGCGATTTGCTGGGAAAGCACTGATGGGGCACGTAAAATGGATCTCATTGTACGAGGATATCGATCGATTCTTTTTCGCACGCGATATTATGCGCACTGAACGAAAAATATATCCTTGTATTCGGTATCCTTTCGCTTACAAAAAAATATCGTGACGTATAAAATGATAATAACGATAATACAATTTATCATTACTTCCAAAAACTCTGACATGATACTTTTTTAATATTTTTTTTTTAGTAAAGGAGGCTATTATTATGGCTAGTATATATATATTATTAGTATATATATCAGATTTGCATACGTTCTGCAATATTTTATTTTTTCATAATTTTGCAAAAATACTATTTTTTTTTAACAAAACCAATTTTTTAAATCTATTTTTGTGGAAAGCCACATTATCACTCCTGTTCCTTTTCGAATCATTATATAGTATTGTCATATTTTCATAAATCCTAAATAATAAATGTTTCATTTTGAGCTATGAATCTAAAATTGATCGAACAACACTTTCGCGTAATCCTTAAGTTTTAAATATTAATTGTTAAAGATTAAATATTACTGTTACAGAGAATTTTCTTTTAAAATTTATCTTGAAAATATAGTAGTTGTGGTAGTACAATATAATATTTAAAAGACTTTTACTATGCACTTCAATAAAATTGATCAAACTTATTTTATACTTTATTGTAGTTTTATTAATGAATGAGAGATTTACATTAAAATTCTTTGAAATATAATGTTGTTCCATGACCATCATATTTTCAGAATAAATTCTAAGAAAAAATTCTCTTCGTGTAAAGATTATAAATATTACCTATTAAATATTTGCTATATAAAATAAGATACTATATGTAAATGAGATACTACATGTACACCTTTTTCTTTAGGTAAATGCTTTCAGAATTAATATTTAAAAAAATAAGAACAATAGGAACTCTCTCTCTCTCTCTCTCTCTCTCTCTCACACACACACACACACACACAAATCAAATTAGCGAAATAAGAAAGGATGTAAGAATCAAGTGCAAAAATAGGTGCGTAAAAATAAAATATCTCAAAAGTAGGGATTTAATAAAATAAAAAATATACTACGTGTTTCTTTAATATTTTTTAATAATAAAATGTTCTTAAATTAATTGTTATTTAAGATTTGCTCTCCAAATAATTTTCAAATGATGAAGAGTTAATCGATCTAAATCTGTTTCACGAAATACAATCCAAAATCAACTACGGTGATGAGCAACGAACGTACAGGTTCGCACTTTCAACTATGGGACTGACTAAACCGCAATTTCGAATTTCAATCGTTACCTTCTCTAAATGATATTAGTTTTAGGAGTCGCTTTAGAAACAAGATACGAGAAATGCAAACCATCCGAAATGCAGGCCATGTAGTGTTTCTCTTTGATCGGCTAACATAAATTATCTCGCATCATAGGTCATGACAGACCACGCAAAATGTCTGATTTACGTCTGTGTAACTTTTTTCAGCGAATTGCATTGAGGAATCCGATTCATATCAATCATTGAAGGTAACGAACATGCGTCACGCGCTAACTCGTTCGAAATTATTCCGAATCATTTAGCATTACGTAATTACAAGAAAATGGCGGTAAAATTAGGCAAGTCATTAGACAAACGGAGAAGACGAGTACGAAGGAAAGGAAAAAAAACGGAGGGAATGAAAGCAGGATAAAGAAAATATTGCGTCACTAGTCATTAGTCACGTTCGTGTCATCAATTTTCAATATAAAGCTCGAATCGTTTGATTCCTACATCCGATACTGACGCAAGTATTTGCATCAAAAATAAAACTTATGTCAACCTATTGAGCACGTTATACATTTTAATTCGCAATGAATCTCTAAATATAATTATACAATATTTTCAACGAATATTTTCTGCTTATGGAACGTTGAATTAATCGTTTATTATATGATAAATGATTTGTATTAATAAGCTATGGATTGCTTTATCTTTCATTTGCATATTGATGATCATAATAATATGTTCAATTTCATTTGCATACTGGTGATTTCGGTAATAAGTATATTCCATTTCCCTATCGCTGCCATAATCGATCTAAATCTGTCATTTGTTTAAAAAAAATGTATATATTATTGCGATACGCAATTTGTGGTGTCGATTGTTGTAACTGTTTACATAGTAAGACCTATGAAGGATCGATGTATACAGATACGATCTGTTTCTTGTCACCACGTATCTACGGAGAAATATCCAATTTGCCATGAATACAACTGTACTGTTTGTCCTCGAGATACGAGTGGATTCAGGTTGCCATTCTTATACTATATATTTTACGAGGACAATCTCCCTATATAAATATTTCATTGAAAGAATCGCAAGCTCTTTACCATTTGAAAATAAAAGACTTCGTATTTTTTTCAAACTCAACTTTATTTTTAGATTCTTCTAGAATATGATAGAAAAAATATATAGAATATTTATATCATTTAAGCTCGTTAAACAACATGATAAGTTCGTTTAACTTGTATGTATTCAATTTTTTTGGTACTATAATCTCACTTCTCACTATCGGCATTATATATTTTTCGCTATCAGACAAAAGTCAGTTAATGTATTTTTGATTATTTTTAATAATTATGCTAAAAAGGTGATGTTTTCCACATATAAATTCCACATGTTTTGCGTTCAAAGATTGGAAATGTCGCGTACGTGCTTAAAGAGCGAAAATACATGTCGACAGACATATATTGCGTACACGATGATAAAGAACAGGATGGTCAAATAATAATGTCTTCTAATTGCTTTTTTTATCTCTCGCATTCCTGCGTTTTTCCCGTCTTTCCTTTTTTTCTTCGTATTTTTCTCACTATCTATCTCATCCAAACATCCTCGAATCCAAGGAAGCATCCTCGACTTTCCCTTTCCTTTCATCATATCAAGAACTGCCGTTACTGTTTATCGCACGGCTCCTTTTCAGGGCGTCGCCTTACGCTATTGTCGCCATGCAAATTGTGCGATAGCCCATTTTAATAATGCTGGCGAAATAGCGTTGGCGGGTACTCGAAACAAATAGCCATCGCGGACATAACGTAGATGTAAGCGAGTAGATGAAATACCAGCGTGATGCATTTGATATATGACAATGTATAGTTGGGTACTGCGTCACGATTTGATGCTTTCGTCGACACGTGTTGAAAATTTGGAATATAAATGAATTAAGATGCAAAATTAATTAGAGGTTTCCCTCAATTTGATTATGATAATAAGTTAATCGATTATTAATTACGCGTGACATTATTAGTATTTTGATATATTAAAGAGTCCTCATTAGAATGCCACCATGAGATTTAAATTTTTCTCTTTTACTTAAGATGAAAAAAAAGATATTTCATAGTCGATATATTTATGCATTAAATTATGTTTTTAATGAAAATTACTTTATTTTTTTCATAAAACACACACACACACACACACACACACACACACATGCGCGCGCATACGCACACTTTTGATTTTAAAACTTAAAATAAAAGTAATTACAAAATTTATATTGAATTATTAAAGTTATATGGCAAATGTGATTTATACATAAATTTGATGTAATATTTAATCTTAATATGTGACTTTATTAATCTTTTCTGAATTTTATCTTTCTATATAAAACAGTACATGCCGTATCTGTTTCACAATAATAATCATAATAATAAAAAGAATATACGGAAAGTATTCACATTTTTTTAATAATCTATTCTAATTGTAAATATGATCCTTTTGCAATTATTTTTATATGTTCATAGATATATCAGATTTGTCTATGATAATTAAATTGCAAAATATACATTTTAATATATTAATGTGATGATAACATAAATTTTGACTTTGCAGTTATACACACACATAAACTATTAAAGTAAATGTGATTCCAACTTTGCACATAATATGGTACCTATATAGCCTTTCATAGAATTTTTTCTTTTTATAAAAAAAAATATTAATAATAAAAGTAACGCATAAATACTCGCTATAATTATAAAAAGTATA
>NW_017259375.1:1269184-1291267 GCF_001594045.1 Atta colombica
TTATACGCATTCATCCGTGACACATGTTTAAAATATTTGCATATATAAAATATCTATTTACTAAAAAAAATCAGAAAATTCAATATATTTTTTCCCTTAAAAATGTAATTGTTTTATAATAAAATTATAATTTTATAAACATTTTATAATTTTGGAAAACTTTTAGCAAATCTGTCTGCCATATTGAATTAAACATTTTTCATTTTCAAATTTCAAGTTCGGATTCGGAATCTGCGACTACGAAAACTAACGCCTTTCATCGAAATCGGACGACTTTTCGTCTGCTATATTGGTTTAGCCATTTTGAATTCTCAAATTTGAGTTCTGGATTCAATGAACGATCAAAAAAATCCTTTAATGCTACATTTCTCTAAAATCGAAATCTTTAAACATTCATAACATTTCCATCCGCCATTAAGTGGATTATACATTTAGAATATTTTTGTATATGTATCAAAACATAACTGCAAAATTTACAAAAAGATTCAGAAAGCGCAAAAAAGATAATGTTTACTTAATTTCTCTTATTAATTATTCATTTAAGACATATGTTGTTAATTACATAACAATATTATATTATTAAATATTATTTATATCTCTTTATATTATTTAATATAAGAGACAACTAAAAAGCCGAGCTATTTATTGATTATGATAAATGTTATCATCTTTTAAATGTTAATATTACAATACGATTATGATGTAACATCATTATGCAAGAGTGCGTAAAGGTAATGTCATGTAAAGATGATGACTTAATTAAAATAATTAATAAGAGATATATGGAAATAATATATATTATATACATTATCGTTTTTACACATTTTCCACATTAGTATCATAGTTTATATTATTAATATAATTAATATAATATAATATAATATAATATTATTATATATATTCGAACAATTCTAAATAAATTAAAGTAGATAATTATAATTTTGTATATAACGAATAAATAGTTAGTAATAAATAGTTAGTATTAAACCACATTATCAATTTTTATTAATCTCATCCCTTAGATTAAATAATATTTTTAACTTAATTCTATACGTAGCAAAATATAAATTAATCCATTTTTGTGGATCTCTTCACTAAGAGGCATGTTCTAATTATTCCAAATTTTGATTAGAACACAATTTTTTAATAAAAAAATAATTAAATTTTAATTAGAACACAAATTCTAAATTAAAAAATGAGAAAGTTTTGTAATTCATATATCAAATTATGATTGGTATGTATAAAACATTTCTCTCATTGTCAGTAGGAATATAGTAATTATTTTAAAGTAATCAATGCTCATATTAACGTATGCCCTTAGATTCCAAACAGAGGTTTAAGTCATTGATTGTTTCTTTCCTATTTTATACAATTTGGAAAGAGATGAGAAATACACAAGTTGAATTGAGAGTGATTAAGAGTTAACCGTGAGTTGTGGAACTGAGCTTTAGTAAATAATAAACTAAACTTGAGTCAAATTTAATACATTTTCTTAAATTAAATTGTTTGATTTCTTAAATTGTTTATTCTAATTAAATTAATGATTTTGAGGAATAGTAGTTTAGGAATGGTTTAAAATAATTTAAATTGAATATAATTTAACATTATGAATTTAATAAATAACATTTACCCCTAGGATTAATGATATGTGTTTGCTACTTCAAATTAGTTTTTCTTATGTTATCGCTTCTTAAATATTCCAAAAGATGTAAGAACACTTTGTAAACGAAATATTGACACTTATAACGTTCTGTGATTTCTCGTTTGAGAGCTAAAATCGTAATTCAAAATGTATGGTATATTGACTCATGGGGGAAAGGTAGTTTACGATCATCAAGTTATTAACAAGATCCGCTCGTGCAAATTCGTTTAATCGGCAAAACGAGCCTCATTTAGCTATTCGACGAATCGTCGGTCGATTTATCGATTATTAATTTATCTCTTGTTAGTATCGCCTAAAACGGTAGATTTCCCATACAAATATTTAAAAAAGAGATAGAGAAATTATCAAAAAACGTGATCTGAGATTCTTAATTAGCGGAATTACTATCTACGTTTGATTACGTAATATTCTTGATTAGACACGCTAATAATAGTAAGGATAAAATTGACTCATCCTTATGCGACGTCGATGAGACGAACAAGTTATTCTAACCGGAAAACGTCTCTCACAGAATAAATAGTTCCATCATCGCGCGATCGGTTTGGAACAACGAGAGAACAAACACGAACGAGAAATGCATGCGGGTGGTAGTCATAATGGAACGCATTACTCTGTGGCTCCGAATGTAACATAAGTAATATGTACTGCTTAGGACAGATCGTAATTGTGCACAGGAAAATGCGGATAGATTGAGAAGAAAATACAGACTGTAAATATAAAATTATATCTTTTATAACTTTGTGAATATTGATAAATTATATTATATGAATATTATATTAATAAATTATATATAAAATTTCATGGGGGAATTGGATTTTATAAATAATTAAAATACGTCACACAATAAAAATATTAATCCTTCTAAAATTAATATATATGAAATTCATGCAATGCGTTAGATTCTACAGATAACTAAAATTTACGTTGCACAGTAGAAGTATTAACTCTCTCTAAAATTAATATATAATTTTAAAATGTTGTTATACTAAAACCCAACACACATTTATTACATACGATTCGAATGTGACATTCATATCTTTTTTATATTCTCTACCTCATAACTTTTTTAGAGCTTTTTTCTTTATATTTCGAGAAACTTCCATATTTTACACAGAATTTTCATATTTTCTAAAATTTAATTACATCGCTATGCTGCTTATTCGTAAGTCTAAAAATATTAACGTAAGCATAAGTATATACAAGATATGCAAAAACGGAGCTACAGCGGAGAACAAACTTTAGAATAAGAGACGTTGTCGTAGAAAACGAATTTATTGTGTGTATTCTATTCTGTATGTAAATAAAGTTGTACATATATAACATGAAAATACGAGACGCTTTTCTAAATTCAAGATAAAGTATCATTTTCTTACGCGGACTTTGTTTTAAATTCGTATGGGCAGAAAAATTGTGCATGAGCGAAAATTTCAATTTCTTTAATCTTGCGATTGATTATCATTGACGATCACATTAGCAAAATAAAACCGCAATTTGACTTTCAACGTGCCGGCAGCGATAGTGCAATTGCATTTTGAACACGAATCACGCAATTCGATGAGCATTCCACGTAGACCAACTGCTGAAAGAGAAAGATTGTTAAACATCGCGCGTACTATAGCATATATTACAGATAATTTTATTTTATATATTTTTTTCGGTTAATTTCCAAAGCTTCTTGCTTATAAAAATTATCTTTTATCTTCTAAGTAATTCTTCATAAAAAATAATAAAAAGAACAATAAAGAACAATAAATTGCGAATGCTTAATGCCCGTTAATAAAGAAAAGAAATATAGGCAAGGTTTACGGAGATTAAGCTGATATAAAATAATAACGTTTTTGCTTTTAAGGAGTTGATTTTAAGGAGTCGATTACTCGTGAGATATTAAGTTAATTCGCTAAATGAGACAAACTTCATACCGACAAAGTTGCTAACGCTTGCAGATATGCACTTGACTGCAATTCCCGAGTGACACATTGAGATGACGCGTAATAAAGTCATTTATATGTCTAATCCTACGGGAAATGTGCAAACGTTTTCGTTGCTGATCTCTGCTTGCTTTTGTTTCCTATAATATCTAGAGCAAACTGTCAAATTTGGTGACGACAAATACAGCGTATAATTCACAGAATTCTGTTTGTTCAGAAAGCAAATATTCTTATCCCTTATTATGTTTCTTCGCGTTTTTGTGTGCTTCGCGTTTTTGTGTGCTTCGAATTTATTGCAAGCAGATGAAAGAAAAACGGAATGACTTCGTCGTTAAATATAAGACTGTCCAAGCTGGAATCTATTGAGTTTGAGTTGAAGTGGACCGAATCCTTCAGAAGTGTCGAGAAGTGGATAAGTGCATCCACTCTCGAATGCAGTTACTATATATATATCTGAATCTGTATATGCACTATCGCGTTTCTATTTTTATCCTTACTTTTATATCTTCACTTTTAGATATAGTAGTTAAATCTCAGAATCTCTACTTTCGTTCGAGCAGAAAAAAGCGCGAGATGAGTTCATTAAAAAACAAGCTTGCACTATCCGTTTACAGCTTAGCAATTTAATTCGATGAGATCGTTTTATCTGCCACGTTAAATGGTTCGTTGGGAAAAAGCAATAAAACGATCGTGCGACCAACAGCAATTTCGTTTTGACCCAACCCACGGATTTTTCATAAATTACATTCGACTCGCGATTTGCATTCTGAGAAAAGCTACTCTGCCTTTCTCTCGGTTTTGCTTTATTTGATAGCGGAATTTACACAATATCACGATATATATGTATGTCACGATATTATATGTAGTTTGGAGAAGTTGCAAATGATTTTATTTTAAGACGATTGCCATTCGGTAAAGATTTAAAGATCTTAAATATTGATATTTTTTGAGATATTAAATTTCGCAATTCACATTAGTAATTTCGCGGAATATAGGTTGCGATCGATTTGGATGCTTTCAATACACTTTTCAGTATTTCTATTCTTATTTTATGTCTAATGAACGAGAAATATAAAATGATGATTACAAGCACTTAAAGCGGGTGAGTGTCCAAATCGATCGCAGCCATAATTTACATCAGTAAATCTTTCATGTTTTTGTTGAGTTATCAATATATGCAAAAAATTTATTTTATTAAATTAACGGCTAAACAATTCAGGATTAACAAATGAAAGAAACATAAGTAGAGCAAACGCGCGATCAATAATATATATAATCATCTATTGGGTTGTCCGGAAAGTTCGTGCCGCAAAAGAATTTAAATTTATAATAGTTAAATTTAATAAATGTATACTAAAATTTATATCTTCTGCATTTCATTTTCCTTCAAAATCGGCACGAACTTTCCGGACAACCCAATATAATTTTATATGAGACTGCCTGTGAGTTGACAACCATTTCTTCATATATATATGACTATTTGCACATTATCATATCGATTTTTTTAAAGAAATTAAATATGTAAATTATATTACTAGAATTCCGTAATTTAAGCTTATGTTTTTAATTAATACGTAGCAGCTTTTCTGATAATTAAATCCGAGATTTAATTATGAAGATTAAAAAATGATAACGACAATATGCTTTATATTTTGTTGACATAAGATAAAAAGATTTTCTGTTGTTATTATGCAAAGATTATTTTTAATTCACAATTTTGTTACAAATTTTTAACACACATCGACTAAATTAAAAGATAATTTGTTGTAGCAAAACTGTGAATAGATTTTGAGCCATAAAAATTTAAAAATACTTAATTTTTCAAAGATTTTAGATAACTGTTTGACCATCGTAGGATAAAATGCGAACCATGAATTATCTTCTGACGATTATCTAGAAAGATAAGTTTATCTGATTTAAATGCACTTTTATAAGAATAAATGATAATTCGCAAATTATATTTATAAAATTCTAAAAAAAAAATATATATATATATATATATAAGGCAAATAATTAATTCCATCAACTTTCTATTTTATATATTGGTATATACGAAATGATCATATCATTCGTTGTCATCACACAACGAATGATTGTTGTTGAATCAGAACTCAACAGATGGCAAAGCATGTCTGATTTTCATTATCTCCAGCATTCAATTTTCAATACATCATCCAATGTATTGTAAAAATTTCATGATTTAATTATTCTAAAGAAGAAAAAATTAAGACTAAATTCGTGTTGTGAGAATATCTAAGGTAAATTATGTAATTCTTAATGATAATGTTGATATCGTTAGACTGTCATTGCGCAAGTATTATCATACATGATAAAAAAGCTGCGCAACGATAATTGTTTTAATGACAGTGACGACAGACTAACGAACTGTCATTAAAAATTACAGAATCGAAGTATAGGTGTAACATTTTCATGGATACGCAGTCAAGTGTTCAAACTCTCAGGATTCAATTAGAAATCGGCCTCAAATCTTAAAAACCAATACAAACTCGTCATTAGAAATTTATCATCAATCAGAGATTGATCTTAAATCAATTCAAACGTCGTTACAATGTTACTTTGTATTCATCAAATGTTAGAGGCTTTCCACAGTAAGCCATTAGTAATAAATCAGGAGTAAGATATTGAACAATCACAGTCGAACATAACAATAAGAAGAATAATTATGATTGGTCAATTTCTAACTTCTAACTTCTAATTTATTACTAATGGCTTAGTAGAAAGCCTTTTACACTTTTTATTCTTATATGAATAGATGAAGATAAAACATGAATTTAGAATGTTTCGTGTGATAAGATTAAAATATCGATAAATAATATTAATAATATTCTTTTTTTTATCAGGGCTTTTATAATTGTCGAATAAATTTTTATTAATGAAATTACCGTGATATAAAATCACAAGAAATCCCCAGCATGAGAGCGAGATAATCGATGGAGAAATTCGGTGCCGCGACTTCCGCAGATAATTTAAGGGCCCTGGACGACGCGGACGCGCCACGGTATGCCGTTTCGCACAATGCGCCGGATGTGAAAATTCACGAAATGCATGACGCCGTGTCACGGTGGGTAGTGACACGCCACGTCTGTTATTTTGTGGCAGCGCGTTTCTGGCTTTCACCCGTTCCCGTATATTTCTCTTTCCTGCTACTTCCTCTTTCGGCTCCTCTTCTCGCACGCGCGTCGCCTTACTACCCGAAATGATATACATCCCGTGCAGATAAACCCGAATATGTTGACCTTACGTTTCCTCCGACGTAAATGAACGAGACAGGATATCCCGTCGACTTTGTATCATCATTTCAGGATCTCGCATTTTTTTTTCTTTCTCGGAGTAATTTTCGAAATGTCGCTCGAACACAAGACGCAATTTCGAACAATTACGAAATTATGTGACGTTTGGTAAATTCGCAAAAAAGAGAAAGAAAAAAGAACATGCGCCACTGGTGATTCAGAATTGAAAAAAAATTAATACTTCATCGATTATTCTTATCTTATCTTTATAATTAATATTATACGATTTTCATTTAACGTGGCAGTTTGTCCGCGTTTAATTTCTTTTCTAAAACTTGCAAGAAAATCTCTCCTAATTTCATTACGATTGAATGTGGCATATAATTACGGAATTATGTGATATTAGATAAATTCGCAAAAAAAAAGGATGATTCACAGGATTTACCGATGAATCAGGATTTACAAAATCAATATTTTATCAATTATTCTTATCTTATCATATTTTTATAATTAGAATTATTATTTCCATGTTATGCGGTAGCGTCTTTTAGTATCTTCTCTAAGACTTAAAAAAAAATCGTCCAATTTCATAATGATTGAATATAGCGTACAATTACGGAATTATGTGACGTATGATAAATTCATAAAAAGAGAAAAAAAAAGATACGCGTTCGATAATTCAGAATTAAAAACAAAATTAATCTTTATCAATTACTCTTATCTTTATAATTATATTATTGTTTCTATTTAGCGCGGTAATTTGTCTCAATTTCTTCTCTAAAATTCGAAGAAAAATCTTCTGATTTTATTATGATGTATATAATTATAGAATTATTATATGATATTAGGTAAATTCGTACATGAAACGAAAATATCGATGATTCACAACTTACAAAATCAATATTTTATCAATTATTCTTATCTTATCATATCTTTATAATTAAAATTATTATTTTTATATAATGCGGTAGCTTCTCTTAGTTTCTTTTTTAAGACTCAAAAGAAAATCTTCTGATTTCACCATGATTGAATATGACGTATACAAATATAAAATTATATGACATTTGGTAAATTCACAAGAAAAAAAAAGAGGGATACCCTAGGTATCGATGATTCAGAATTTACAAGCTACCAATTACTCTTATCTTATCATATCTTTATAATTAGAACTATCATTTTCATTTAACGCAGCAATTCCGTTTTTAAAACTCGAAGGAAAACTTCCTGACTTCGTAACGATTGAAAATAGCGTACACAGAATTTTAACTTGGAATGTTAATCGTAGTCATTATTACTCCTGAATGTTAAGCGGGAGAAAGGTAATGCGAGATGAGTACAATGAGCAAGTAGTTAAGACGTTACACCACGCGACCAAGACGACGACCCACGCGCGTCTTATGTCCCGTGCATTCGGAATCGACACGCGAGAGGGGCCTCCTTAATACATATTAGTCCTGCGTATGAGCTAAGGGCTCCGGCGAAATTGCCATTAGTATGCTATGTGCGGATTTAATGTACGAACACGGAACCTCGCGAGTTCCACGCGACTACCGTCCATCGTTCCTTTAAACTGCTCACGTTCCTCTTTATCTCCCCTTAGTCCCCCTCGAGCCGGCCACCATGGTGCGATCCAGCTTGTCCTCCTTATCTACTCCACTGTTGATCGAAGAGTGCTTCGATAAACCAACAACTCGCAGCCCCGTGTAGAATGGAGCTAGCTACTTTAATTAATTATATAATGCATATAGTTTCACGCAAGCTGTTTTGTGCTTCTTTCTATAATCAATGTCAATTACTTTCTATCAATGCTGATTAGATTAATTTTAATCTCAGTTTACTTACTTTTCATTTTTTTAGAATTCTTAGAAAAATAACTAGAAAATTCGTAGTGTGAGGTAATTTTTGACAAATCTGTATATTCTGTATATTCTGTATTGTTTCTTTCCAATTAACTTTAATCTCGGTTCAACTTACTCGTCAGTTTTTTTAATTCTAAAAACTATAGAAAAAGTTGAAGAGTAAATTAAATCAAGAGTAAAATTAATTGAAAGAAGACAATATACATAAATTTATCAAAAATTACCTAATACTAAGAATTTCTTGAAAACGAACGAACCAAAAGATTCTGATCGTATCAATTGTATCAAAATTTTAGTTATCTCAATTAGAATTAATTACAAAATTTTGATTTATCTATTTTTAAGCAGAATTTCAATTAACGCAATCAAATTCTCCTTTTCCAGTGCAAGAATAATTCTTCAAAAAATTCTCCAACGCACAGTAGTTATTTTTCAAAACTTAGATTGGAATTAATAAAATTTGGAATAAATAAATCATGTCAAAAAAAAGTCAACTGAAAATTAATCTGTTTGCGCTCCTAATATTTTTTTTTGCAATAAATAATTGCAAATAACTGCGTAATTTACGCAATTATTCACGAAAGTGAGGCTTTAAAATATTCAATTCAAGCCAGGATCCGACGATCCGCAGATCTAGGGATGTCTGAGCGTATATTGCTTTCCTTTCCTGGCTCTCGAAGGTCTCCGAGTACCCGTAGCTTGGATCGCGTTTCTGCACGCGGTCAAGAGACTCAGTCCCGATAGTCTTCGCTGCGGGTACCCGGATCGCTCGTCATCTCGTATGGCTTTTGTTTCCACGCGGGACTCCGAAGGATTTTCTCGAGTAACTGCTCTTTCTCGGGCTAAAGCGCACTATATACTGGGATTACACTATTTAAAATAGTATTCAGATTCAAAATTCATCGAGCGGACCAAAAATCATCATGTATCCTCTTTACTATAATATAATATTATATTTAATTCCTAAATTCAAATATATCATATTTAACTTAAATGCATAAACTTTTTAACAAAAGAAGTAAAGAAGAATCAAGTTAATTTAATTAAATGAAATTTTTTTTCTTAGTATAGCGTTCTGTATCTCGAATACTTTAGAATACTTTAGAACATATTGTTAAGTGTAGTTTTCATAATTGTAGTTATTGAGAGAATTACATAATTATAGTATAATTTATTTTTTCATTTTTATGACTATATTTTTATACCTCATTATTTATTTATTTCGATTTGACTGAAAAAAATTAATGAAATCAAAACTGTTCCATCTCCATTTCGTTTTAAAATAAAATTTATTTTTCTTTTATTTAACTTTTTTTTTTATTGCTCTTGATCTTTTTTTCTTTTAATATATAAAGATTTCCTTTATGAAAAAATTAATTTTAAATCGTTGAAAGAATTCTGCTATTAAAATTACAATCATAAATTGAAATTTAAATCCTGTCTTTAAATGCTGTTAATATTGTGATAAAATTCATTGAAAAAAAAGTCCTTCTCGAAGTTTCTCGCCGCTAATCTACGATATATAATAGCATCATATTGTGTCAGGGAGAAAATAATGAATTTGCAGTGTGTAATCGTGTGCACTCTTATCTTGTTTGTTACACGCCGTGGAGGACAGATTAGATAACGGAAATCCTCGCACTTAATTTCGATAGATTCTTCTTCAATATATATACAGATTATAATGCAGTTCACTCGATTTCTTTTGTATTTTTAGATTGTAACATGCCTTATCGCTAGATCACAATTGTGAAAAAAGATGTTTTAACGAAGGACGTACTAACAATGTTTTACCTTGAACCAGTCTGCGCTCATCGTGCTTTTCATGTGATAACGACGCTGCGTAGCATTAGTAGGGCATATCGTGAAATTAGTCAGCCTATGCACTCGCGAGGGCATCCTTATCCAAGACTCTCATCATGTTGACGGTGCACGTGTAGCCGGTGGATACGAAAGCGTGCTTGCAACTCGCAGACTCGCGCGATACCGAACGACGGCGCGTATGAGTCACACTCGAGTGAGTCAGTGAAGGCTCGTATGTGAAATAAATCAAAATGCATATCTCTGCGGTTAGGCCCTCGGTCATCTTAGACATCTAGTTCGAGGAATTAATCGATTTAAATCTTAGAAAATCCATCCCGATGTATGCTGACCAATCGATATCGATCGCAAACGATTGTATCGGTACGTAGAATATATTTATTTTTGCGAATCGGTCTAATGGGAAATTAAAAGTCTTTTTTACGTTTCGAGATTTAAATTAAGGAAAAAGTATTGTAATATAAATTGTAGTCGTAGATTAATATTCGCATGATGAAACGTTTTGCTCGCTGTTGGATTTGTACTCTCAGAGGAACCTTGGAAACGGCTCACGTGTGACTTCTCATTTTCGTGAAACTATCTTTGATGCTCATCACGTAGGGTCTTCAAGAGTCGCGCGAGCTCACGATCGACGGTAAAAACAAGCCGCTTGTATCGCACACATCTTCGGAGACGACACGCATATTGACGTCACATCCTGGGCGCCACCGACCACACGTTGGAACATCCTAAAGACGCATCTTAGATAGATAGTTTAAAGTTGATAGGAAAACTATGTGAACAATTATGCTATGCTCGTTCAGAAATATATAAAATGTATTACAGCAATGTTTTCTCAAATTATTATTATCGATTATTCAAAGTATTAACTCGATGTTAACTCAATAAAAGTATACATTTGCTGCTATAGTCAATGTATACATTTACTATACATATATTGTTAAAAATAAATCAATTTTAACTTAAATACAGTAGCTTTCTCTTTCTGAGTTATACAGAAATGTTAAATTAATATTTTCAAAATTAAATAAAACAAAATTTAATATTTTAAATTATTAATTTTAATATTTTTGCCTCAGAAAGTCCACTATATATCTTTAAGTTAAAATTAACATTTTATTTTTAACAGTATAAGTATACGTTGACTAGTAAGTATACATTTACTAAAGTTAATTTACTTTGACTGTGACATATACATGTTTTATTATTGCTTAATATATTAATTAAATATTATACATATTATACATATTATAATACTCAACAGTATATACTTTTAATAAACTATGTTAGATATAAAAATTAATTAAAATGATACGATTAATTTTAATCGCGATACGATTAATTTTAATTATCGTACGCTGGGATGATTTTATAATTTTCTGAAGGGAGACATAACATTCGGAAGTATTAAATTATTAAATTCATTTTGTGAAAATGAAGAATAGTTAAAATCAGCTATGACAAAGATTAGATTTATTAATTTTTTTTTAAGAATTTGTTGAGTTTTTTTCATTTCAAATAAACTAGATACGAAAATTACGATGATCATCATAAATGGCTATTTTTACAGACAAACTTGTCATGATGTTGATATGTGTCAGCCATTATATGTTAATATTTTTAATTTAACAAATTTTATGTAATGTAACTCTCACTAATATACATATAAAATAATGATCAAAATTTTATTTAAATAAAGTTAATAGTTCGCGCGCAAAAAAGAATTTGTAAAAAATAAGCATTCTTTTTACTCTTCAGATTTCTCTTAATAGTGACTATATAAATCAATAAATTAGTTAAATAAATAAAAAGAACCAAATACAATTGAGGCTAGATGGAGGTTTAGTGTCTAATAATATTTATATGTAAATTTTTAATTAAAACAATTTAAAAAGAAGATTGTACATCAATGATTAGCTCTTGTCATGTTAACACTTTACCCGAAAGATGATGTGTTTGCCTATTTTAAATATGGTAATGCGTACAAAGATAGTAAGCGTACTTAAGAGATGTCGCAAGCCGGTTGCTAACTTCTTGTTAGATAATGTCCATCCACGCAACCACGATCGACGGCCTCACTGAGCGAGCAGTAATCTAATCGCGAATAATCGCCAGAGTAACCGGCGACGACGAGACCAAGCGGCGAGACGGCGTTGCGCCTTAGCGACCAAGTGTGTACACGCGTAATTCGCATCGGCTGGAATTACGCGCGTCGTATTGCGCGACGCGGCACGTTGCGTAGCGCGGCGTGGCGGTGCCTTATCGCGCGCCTCGGACTCGCATCGGAATGTAGCTGGGAGCAGATATCGGTCCAGCTGTCCAGCAGCTGTGAGTTTCACCTGCTGGTGTACCGCTTGCCCGGCGCGTGTACCTTCCACGACATACTTCACTTGGCACGCGCGCAAAAGAGAAAAATCCACAGGGTTTTCTTTTCTCACAGTTCACCAAATCCCTTTCCAAAAGAGTCTCCAAAATTCAGGCTCAAGAAATGAAAAGGCTAAAAGCTGAACTGTGCATCGAAATTCTGAGAATCCATCAATAAAGTTACGATGACTAATGCTTTTAGAAAAAAAGGATATTCTTTTCTATATAAATGTGACTTCTGTGACTCCTTAGGACAGGCATTCTATTTTCCCTATCTTTACAGGGGAAAACTGATGATTTAGATATGACATAGAAGTATATACATCTGATTTTTTTAAAATTTAACAAAAATTTTTCTAGCGTTGCTACGGGTATTAGATAAAATAAACCCCAATTATTAACAAACAATATCATTTTCATTATGGCCTTGTTATTGTGTGAAAAAAAAATTTTTAAATAATTTTGAAAGAAGTTTTGATAATTTTATGATACATTTTATGATACAATTTTATGATACATTTTATAAGTTGGATCTAAAGGAGATTAACCTAATTTAAAATATTTAAAAATACATTTTATGTTATTAAGTTTCTAGATTAGTTAGAGTTTAATATCCTAACTTCAGTATTACATATCTTCACTTTAGTAGTATCGGATTAAATTCGAGAAAATTAATATCGCGATCATTTTCTTTTCGATTGTGTGCCTGCGCGCAATCTGGACGAACAATTTCCAAGAATAATAAGATCCAAATGGCGGGCCGACTTTTAATGCGACTTACGTTTCCTGACCGAATTGTTCGACGTTATTTATACGTCAATGCGCGCAGAATGAGTAGAAAACCAATGGCCAGTATGATCGACACGAGGTAGCGCGAGTGCAGTTGTACAAACAGTTTGTACATGTATAAACGCGTGCGCGCACGTTTGTCAATGCATACATATCTCGCCAGTACCTATTTACCTCCTATCTATGTTTATAGGATGTGCAACCGCACACGATGAACGCTCGTATCTCTGTTTATGCTATAAGATTGATAGCGCGAGCTCTCGTTGTCGCGCTAGAGAGTCATATTTAGAATGCGGATCTTAACGACTGGACTTTAGGTAGTCAAAATCAAGCAATTGCAGCTGTAAATTAAGAGAAGAAGAACTATGGGAATATGTCAATCCCATATTAATTATTATTTGTTTTGAAAAAAATCGCTATAACACTGAGACATTCCGAACATAAATCACAAAAAAGTTTAGATTCTATGAGGCAAGTGGATGTTATCGTTATATGAACTGAGATTGGAACCGTGAGTTTAATTATATGAGTTTTCGATCTGCGGACTATCCTGTGTGCAACATCAAAACTTGTCTTGTGATTAACAGTACAAAAAAGACCGACAACCACATACTTTTTTAAAACCTCGATTTTCATCACCGGAGAAAATTGAGAAAGTCTCTGGTCGTCATAGACAACTTTGCATCCGTGCAGATGACCCTTTCCAACTTTTGAATTAACTTTCTATAGCTCATTCGATTGCCCATCGTTTGCACATCTATACACATTTCAAATTTTCGCATACTATTCGCGTACTATCGCGTATTTTTGCATACTTCGATTCTGATGAAAAAGTTATTAAAAAAAACAATTTTGGGGGGTTCATTTCACACTAGCCTCCTCCTCTAGTCACGAGCAAATTAGATTTAATTAATCTCAATCAATAGATTTCTGTTTGCATATTCCGCAACAAGTTGATTTTTTGTTTGCACACATTTAGTCAAAAAGTTATTAACAATAAAAGTTTCGAGGACAGTCGACTCAGGTAGATAGATTCAAATCGCAGTTACTATATTCAAAATCACCATGATTTATTATATGGATTTATGATAAGTCCCATTTATCAAAAAGTCAAACTTTAAAGGACTATTAATTAACTCTTTATCTGTCTGTCTATCTCGTCTGCTACAACATTGAAACTTGTCTTGCGATTAACAATACAAAAAAGAAATGACATTTAGATATTCTCTCAAAACTCAAAACCTCGATTTTCATCACCGGCGAGAATTTAGACGATTCTGTGGCGATCTATGCCTCGATCGAATGCTGATTGTTGCCGTTCAGATGCGTCGAAAAAGAGAACGGAAAAGAGAATATTGAAAGAGGAGGAAACAGGTAGATGAAGGCTGTGGGCCTACGGCGACGACAGAGCCTGTAGCGGAAGGATCAGGCGGAGAATGTTAAAGAACCGGCAGTAAAGAAATTCGACCTGCTAGATCATCGGGCCTACTCGGAGAGAGCACGATTTACCATGGTATTATTATCGATAGCATAGCAGTGAGTCGCGCGGTATTTTTTTTCTTTTCTCCTGTGCGCCGTTCCTATGGAAAGTTCACAGTCTCGCTGGCATCTTTCTTGGCCCGCCAAGATTTTGTATTAATTCCAATCCGTCGTACCTGCGGGCCTGTCATACCTTTTTCGTTCTACCTTTTTCCGATCCTTATTCGAGAGATGGTCCCTTTGTGTCGTCGTTGAGAACACCCGTGATTCGTGGACGTACTTGTTATGACGCTATTCCATCTACATGTTCCTTTTATAGCATATACTTATACACTTGGTGTCTCTGTCACCAAAGGAACCAGGCTTGATTTTCGTTCGACTTTATACCGAATTTCGCAATCTATCAGAATAAGAAACTTACCTAAGAATATATATCGTCAGGATTATCAGTCCCATCGGATTGAATTTCGTCACGCAATAAACTCTTGTCAAAACTTACACATATTGGAGAATTAAGAAAATATAATTCTAATTTATAGTTGCATATAGTTATTTTTATTGTGCCAATGAATCATTATTGAATTTATATCTATTCCTGTCTATAATGATGTAATAATATATATATATCTATATTATATAATATTATACATATAGTAAATTTTATTACATAATTAGCAATTCAAATGATCACATTGACTGAAGGTACAATATTCAATTATTGCAATAAGCATGCAAAGCAATTTAGGCTGATATATCCCAATTAACAATTAATTAACTGTTAACGTCATGCTAATGGAAATGCATACATATTTCGTATGGAGACAACTATCTAGTTAATCCTCTTTGCGTATAAATTACGGCACGAATATTCAAATTTGTGTATAGTATTCGCGCAAAAAACTCCTGTTATTCGACGCGATTTATAATAAATGAGTTATTATCTCGTCGCAAATTGTCGCGGAATTGAATATTAATTTTTTACATATCTCAGGATTAAATCATTTTTTTAGAGAGTTGGCCAGAATTGGGCGGACATGAATTACTTCCTTCTTTTGAAAGAAGTTGATGAGGAAGGGGAAAGAAAGATAGAGAAAGAAAGATACATAAATAGGTCGCTGTTTGTTAAGTAAGTCTAGAATGAGAATTCTCTAAAGCGTTAAGATATAATCCATATTTACAACATAATTGTTACATACAGAAGCAATAAAATGAACTAAGTGATGAAAAATACACAAAATAATAATAAAAAAGAGAAAATAAATAAAATGAGTAAAAGAAAGAAAAGTAGCTAGTGTAAAGCTACAGTAATAAGAAAAATAAAAACTACGCACGAGTAGTTTAACAAATACTTATTCAAAGGAGCATATAAGAGAGCACAAGAATGCGTGTGAGTGCGGGAGAGAAGAGAGAGAGAGAGAGAGAGAGAGAGAGAGAGAGAGAGAGAAAGAGCAAAGCACGAATACGATGTCCGGTAACGAATTAACAACTCTTCTCCTCATTCTACATTATATAGTTGGCTGAGAGCTAAAAAATCCCGAGATTTACTACGGTAGTCGAGACGACTCGGTCGATTCTCCCGTAAGGGCCGCACTTTTCGATTGGCGTTTCCCGATATTCACACGGCTCCATGTAAAACTTGGGATCTGGCTCTCTCACAATTTACAGAAACAAAAATGCACCGGCGACCCTGCCTACCTGAGGCAAACCGCGCGTAAAACGTGCACAAAAACGAACTGGTATCACGTAAACGGAACGCCAGATTGTAAACGTGTATTCACGCTGTCGTCATGAGTATTTTCGATCGATATACACGTTACTACGTACGAGACATACTTGCGTCAGTCTGCAATCGAATGAGATTAAGTGTAGATTTATGGACTCCTGCACTTCCGGATTCACACGTATCTTCAAATTTGTGGTTCTCTCGGGAGATATTTTCAGCTGCGAGTTTTTTTCGAGGCGCAAGATGTCTGTTGGTAATATGTTATCATCTATCTCTTCCAATAAATACCTAACAAAGCTCTGATTTATATTTGCGTCAATAACTCGGTTTTTTTTTAGCATTAATGTACATTTATATATTAAACATATTTAAAACTTGGCGTTACAAATCGTTGTTTGATTTTTAATTCATAATACATCGCTTGGGTCCTTTTTATAAAATTTTTATTAAAAATTTTAATTTAAATTACATAAAAAAATTGCTTAAAAATGCAATAATTATGTATAATAATATTTTTAAAACACATCAATATTTATCCGAAATTCCTAAATACTTTTGATTGCTTTTGATATAAAAATGTAACGTAGTCGACATAATTTTTAACGGAAAATAATGGGCGCGAGCTATAATTTTGTCTAATAGCAACTTCTAACTATAATAATGGTACTATAAGATAAAAAGCGAACATTGTGTCAGACTATAATTTTAGGATTACAAATATAGGCCTTTACAGGACAAATTATAAATGAAATCGAAGCTACAGATACCGAGATATTAATGGTTCAGAAGTAGAACGACCAATAGTTCATCAAGCAGTTTAAAAATAGAAGAAATATTTATGTTCAAACTTGATACAAGTATAGTATATTTCTATAATATTATGTTTGAGATTTGTAAGAAAGAAGTCCATAAATAATAAATCTTGTTTTCGGTGTATATATATATATATATATATAGCATTATTTTTGTTTAAAGCAATTAAATTACAATAAAATATCAAATTAGCATGATTCAAAGTTCTAATGATTTAAGAACATTTCAGAATTCGTGGATTCAATATTATTATAAATATCAAAGAACATAATATTGGAGAATCTTAAAAAATTTATTATATGTGAATTTTTAAGGACGATTTGCAAAGAAATTTATTTGCAGTAGGTATATTTAAAATATCGCTCTTTTCCTTTAAAAATAATACTATTAAAAAAATTAAATTTCTCACAAAAGAGAAAAACTATTTAACTTGACAGAAAATTATTGAGTGATCTAATAATATTCGATAAAAAGAATATATTTTTAACATATACTAATAAAAAAATTATAGTAATGATAACAAAAAAGAGAATTATTCACAAGTAGACAATTTTACTTAAAAAAATAGCAAAATGTAATATTTTGCAAAATTTAGTGTAAATCTTTTGATTTAAAATTACAATTTTATTTGGAATACTCACATTTTGTAAATAATAATTGTAAAATTAAATTGAATTACAAAATTAATTTTTTTTGTAATTTCAAAATAATCTATATGATAGAGCAAAGAGTGTTTCATGGAGATAGCTCTCAGAGATAGCGTGTCTTCTCATAAAAGAAATTTCACCATCTGTATAAAACGAGAATTAGAGACCACTTCTCGTCATATTATAGCTAATCATAGCGATTTTTAAGGCGGTTAATAATCAATCGATTTGAATCTATATATACCCTTGTCAAGTTAAAAATTTAAAAAAATTTAAAAAAACGCTAAACATGATTTCACTTTGTAGAGAGTGAAATATATATTATTCTTATATAATTGTTTTGTTCCCGTAACAAAATTCTATTTTTAACTATAAAAGATTTGAATATAATATTTATATTATTAAATCATCAGTTTATTTAATAAATTCAACAAATAGTCTTTGGATCAGTAATAAAACTTTTTTTATTCATACCAAACATTTTTCTCAGTATAATGTATACCTAAAATGGTGCAATATACGTTGAAATTTTAAGGTGTAAAATTTAAGCTTCTAAGCCTTTAAGCCATAAAAATCGACCAATTATAGTGGATTATTCTTCTCAGATTTAACTGTGATTAATCAATTTCTTACGGATTAAAGTTTAAAGCTTAAGTTTTACACCTTAGACTCTCATTCTAGATATTGCTTAACTCATTCGTGCGATAATAACTCGAAGATCATGTTTTTTGGGTTGCGTCACTTTTGAAGTAAGGAAGTGAATGTTCGAAGCGATTCGCAGTGCGCTTACAGCTTGAATCTTTTCTGTAACGATCCAGTTTACGATCTCTACGTTCGTGCTCGCGCCTACTCACGACAGATACAGATCGCGGATGCGCGAGCGTCCCTTTCTTAAATTGTGATCGCTCGTGCCGTTTCACACGAACCCAGGATTAGCTTCTCCTCGTTACGGACTCGCGCATCGCACCGCGATTTTCGACGGGTGTACCGACTAATCTATCTACCTTATTCAGCTGGTAAGATACACTTTAACCAGTTTTACGTAACGCTTCATCTATTTCTCAAGTCGATTCAGTGGAACGTGTCTCGAGGTGACTGAAGAAGCTTTTAAGGGATTCGGCATGGGATAAGTATGATCTTGAGTTTCGCACACCATTTAAAGATTCTGCGACATTAAATAATTCTAATAATATAATGTAATTTTTACCTTAAAAAATACTTACTTTAAAAAATAAAGGTACATCTAATTGATCCATTAATCGAATCCATTAAATTAATAAAATGTTTTCTGTATTATTAATGTAACTCACACAAACAAAACAATTTTGCTGAAATATGTAAACATGTAACTAGATACGGACCTAAAAATAATTGTTGGATTATCAAAATAATATGTATAAGAATGTTAAAATTATGTACATACAGAATGATTAAACATAACGAGCAATTCTGCAAAAAGTTTTGACACTCTAGCAATCAGTTTGAGTGTCCTATATAATATTATTTTATATGATCTGACACAATTATTTTCAGATCTGCATTTAGTTTTAGATATCTACTTTAGCAAAATCATCTTTTCCATGTTGAATTTTAATATCATTTAACACACGTATATGCGAATTTAAAATCGTGTTTTTAATGAACATTAAATTTTCGTTACAAGTTCTCTAATTGCAACTGTGATTATTCGTTATTTTCTTTTCTTGACAACTTCGTTCTAAAAAATCATTAGACATTTACAAGTTACAAGAGAACTTAGAGATTTATAGAATGAAGAGGGAGAGAAAGCAAGTAAAATTGCGAACCGGTTATCGAACAGGTGCATTCGCGAGTGAATGGATATCGTACTATTACCAGTCTCATCCGAAAGTTTACCCCGTCATTCTAAGATTTCGGGGAATCAGTTTATATTTGCGAAGGATAGACCTACAATTTCATTCGACAGTGCCAGCTGTCCATCAATCAAATCTGCGAAGTGTATTAGCGTTTTATAAAAATTTTACATTAAATAGCTTGATTTTACATACAAACTCACTGTCAGTTCTGTCAGAATTAACATTAGATATTGGAGAGAGTTGCTAATGCGTACCACTTAAGTTATTTTTTATTGTGTTTTCCATTTGGTACTGATTTGTAAATGAATATTAGAAATTGTGGTTTTATGTGTTGTACATTTATTACTACATTTTTAACTTTTTTTATCAATAACAAATTATTTTGTTACAAGTTTTTTAATAACATGCTACAAAAAATAAATATAATTTAAGCAAAAATTCGCCTAAATCGTATATAGCTCTTTTAAATCGTATCTCGCTTAAAAGTATTGAATTTTTATATAAATAAAAATAAAAAGCTAAGATTAATAAAAGAAATCATTAATTCGTGTATAAAATAACTACTACCTAATAATTAACTAATATGTAATTATAATAATTTATCGAAAAAGAATCAAATATTTAATAATTATTGTATAGGAACAATAAAAGGTAAGGACGTCAAATAAAATGCTTGAATTAATTTTTTAAATTAACATTTATTGCATGTTATATTATTATCAGCTATTATAAATTGATCAAAACTTAATATCAGGTATACCTGATTTTTTAAAATAATATAAGCTAATACTCACAAAACAATTTAAAACATAACCTGTTAAATTTTTTATTTTTCATTTATTTCATATTTCTATTATTAAATGTTGTTACGTAATAATATAAAATATTGACGAGGTACAAAATTTAAACAACTATGCATTTGGCAACTCTCCCCTATTATATATTTTATATATTTTTTTAACCTTTTTTTTAGCTGCTAAAGATAGACCGAAACATATTTAACATTATTCATATTTTTTAAACAAATCACTATAATTATTACTGTATATAATTAAATATATGTATATAATTAAATATGCACCTACAGCCACAACACTTAGGCAAAAGCTGCGATTTTTTTAGATGCGTTATGCTTTTTAAATTTAAATATACTGTTTAATGAAGAAATAAAGATTTTATTATTAAATAAATGGACTTTACATTCGCAAAAAAGAGATTCCACCGAGCGAAAGACTTGAAGACGTTTTATCGATCGACATTTCTGTTTCGGCGTATCGATGTCTGCTGCTGATACTAATTATGAATAAAATGATAAAACGTCTCTTCACTACACACCATTTATGCATTATGAGACTCACGATTCTCATCACGAATTTAATTCGAGCGCCGCAAATTAGCAGAGGGACATTTGCTCAAATGTCGTTAAGCGAATTAACGTCTCGTTACAAGCGTTCGATAGGCGGACGACATGCGTGCGCGAGTTCGTCGATACGCGCAAAGTCAGCTTTCTACGGAAAAAAGTGCGTAGAAGCGGGATCATTTTTTTTCTTTTTTCGCTCTTAGCTTCCAGAAGTAGACAGGTGTTGGTCGATGATGCACCTGCGCGCAGACGTATCCCGTTATTTTTTTCCTTTTCGTCGGCACCTATGTTCCTGACCAATTTTCCGCTGGGTAGGCGCGAAAGACGATGAACGTATCATTATATTCCATCGCGGTGATTAGAATAGTGAAAAAACATGGGTTCCCCATGTATCGATTACTTCACTCACGGTATATTGTTAGGTTCCCCCTCATCATTATTTCATCACTTTAATAGATTTACTTTAATATATTAATATGTGTTTTATATTATATATATTTACTTTAATACATTTTTATAAAGCTATTTTAATATTCAACTAAATTTTGATG
>NW_017259375.1:1291367-1303613 GCF_001594045.1 Atta colombica
TTATATTTTAATATTAATATTTATATTTTACTAACTTAATTTTTTAGCGCAATGCACGTTATTTTAATTATCTACGTTTTATATGCACATTGATTTATATTTCGATTATTGAAATGCAATTGATGTTATCTATCGTAGAGAAAAAAATATTTGATATTTGTGATGTATAATTGTATGGTAAAATAATTATGGTTAATTATGGAGGAGTTCCATTTTTATGATTATTATTATTATTATGATGTTGATAACATATGATAATTCTCTCAAACATGAACAAATTTTACTATAAATTATAATAATTTCAAATATTATTATAATAAAATATCAAGATATTTATGATAAATAAAATAAATATTTTTATTCAATAAATGCAATCGCAATTATAGTGAATATAATTACTTTCTTAAATTCATTTACCATTTACGTAATAATATTAACTAAAAAAATATGTTAAGAAAAAACTGAAGATTTTCAAGCATTGTGTGTGACTATTATTAATAGCATAATTGACTATATTTACATAGTTAATGCAACTATAAATATACACATAGTTGTCCTAAAAAATGACTATAAATTATGATAATTGTAATCACTTTTTTCTCTTAATGCGCTATTGTTATGATGTACAAGTTTACAATGGACAGTAAAACTCATCAAAAGGGAAATTATCTTCTTTTCTTTCTTCTTGTGATTTTTCACTTTGACTCAGGATTTTCTAAGTTTCCAAGGATATAATAGCATAAAATGAATGACTACAGAGTCGTAAAGATTCTGTTTAATGGGTCCTAAGAAGTTAAGAAAGCTTCTCATTTAAATAATATTTAACATTTTAATGTTAAATAGACGGAAATCTTAACTAAGAACTCACAAACTTAAACGACTGGTGATTATCTCTGAAAATATTACGACTTCTGTAAACGTCTCGGAAATATTTTGCAGTTTAGGATTTCTTAAGCTGATTAAGGAGGAAAGAGTCGTTCCGTTTGTTTTGAGATTATGATTACCTCAAGACGGCTCACCTTTGCATTTCTCACAGAATCGCGCCGCTCTCGAAGTCGAATGTGTAGCTGCCGAGTGGCGCCAATCGAAAGTTCACGGCGGAAACAGTTAATGCTAATTTCCCATCGTACCTTGTGTAATATAGACGATGGCTGGACGAGCGAACGGCGTCACCTGCTCTCTTGTCCGTCGTCTTCTTGACCACATCCTTCCTTTTTCCAGGCGCTTTCGTGCGCCACGCACGTAGTCGGTGTGCGTTCGCAAGTGCTGTGACTCGATGTGTGCGCACGTTGCGTAAACTCCTTTAGACGTACGTGTGCGTGCATCTCTTTGGAGATCCTCCCCTCACGTCTGTTCCCCTCTCCGCCTCACGATATTGGATCGTCTTTCATACCGTTCTCACACGGAGAATTCTGAAGCTCAGGTGCGATGACCTTGCAGGCCCTTTAAAAAGACTGCCCCATTCGCGACCCCAGGGTGGCAACGGTTTTTGTAAAAAGTTTACTCTCGCCTGTGTGCAGGCTACGCGTATGTACCTCTGGGCGCTTTAAACTTTAAATCGAACGCACAGGGGAACCGCTGGTCACGCTTGCCTCGTCGCGAAATTATTAAGAGCCCCTTCCGTAACCCTTTAAGAAGGGTGTCTTTTGCATGACCTGCTATTAATTGCCGAATTCACTTTCGAATTCATCGCGTGACCTCCATTTCATCCGTTCGTTATTTACAGCAAAGATATATTCCATGTGTTCGTCAGCCTTTGTTTCAAGTGAAAGTAAAGCTGCAGCTATTAATAATATTGCGTAGCTGTAAATATTATAAACGTCGGAATTGCGCGTCGCTCATAGCGTCGAAAGGCAACGATGTATCATGATCGGATTTTCGTAGCGTATAATTATTTCATACTCTGTTAAACAGAGCGAGCGAGAAAGCAATGTTGACGCTCTGACTGCTCCAGCGAGCGACATGCAATCGTGCCTGTGACTTCCGCTTTCGATTAACCGCCGCTCAAAAGCGTTGACTCATAAAATCGTGTACACGCACGTTTATGAAATTAGTCGGACATCGTAACGGGACTCTTTGGTGAATGGTACCCAAGTCGAAAAGTATACTTACTCCGTATCTTACAATAATTTTCTTAAAGATATGTATATATCTATATAAATATATAGACATATTTTACAAAAAATGCTCATGGAAAATGAAGATCAATTTTTACTAAGTTTAAATGTTGATAGAATATAGAAATTTTGAATTTTTTTAACAATTTTTATTACTATCATGTTAAATATGTATTAATAAAAATTTTGTTTATTTAATTATGTTAATTTTATTAAATCTGTAATATTTAAATATAAATAATTTAAATTAATATTTAAATTATTTACAATATTTACTACGCATTTTTAAATAAGTCTTCATTTTTTTCGAGCATTTTTCTCGGTTTGATGCCTTTGGAAGTTACTTTCACGAGAGATGTGATGTTTTGAGCAGCTGTTTACAACCATGGAAACTTCGAGGTATCCAACGGCGAGGCCGAGCATGATGCGATGCGGCGGCTCGAAGAAAAGTAATATCAATACGTCTCATATGTCATTGTTCGAAGGAAGTGGGTTCTTTAAAGTACGAGCCCACATCCTGCCGTTGGGCGACTCGAAACACGGTCAGTCGACTCGTGCAGTCATGTCCATCGCGAGAGGAGTATCGTTATCTCGTGAAAAAGCAAGCTTCTCGATTAGAAGAGACGTATCGACGTAGTGTAATGAAAGCAAGAACGAAACGAGCAATACGTAGAAGCCGCTTATCATCGAGTCCGTATTTATTTGTTACGGGACGTCGTTTAATGGAACGCAGCTGCCGTCATCGCTGCACCGGCGCGGCGATAAACCAACGATCTTTTTTTCTACCGAATAACGAAGAGAGCGAGTGACGAAGTTCTCGGTGTGCCGCTGTCAGATGCGATTGCCGTATCTAATCGTGCGTTGCGTTAAATGGTGCCACCAACACATATGTGTCTCGGAGAGACTCGAAGTGATTAAATGACAGTATGCGCACCCGTACGATAGAGAATCAATTCGCTATCAGTGAAGCGGGGACGCTCGCCCGTTGGAGGTGACGTGTTATATCGATGACCTAGTTCGAGAAAACAACATCTTCCTGCTACCGAAATTCTTGGTTCTGATAAGAGTCGTTTCGGTCATTCGAAGCGATGCAATTATTGAAGCGTATCATCATGTTCACAATATTGCCAAAAAAGTTGATAATAATGTAATTGTTCCTTGATAATTACTAAATGAAAAACTCGTATGAATACAACCAAGTTACACATAATTTTAAAAACGTTCTGATTGTATGTAAAAAAATCTTAAACGTTCTTAACTCGTTTTAATAATAAAAAATATCTGCAGATTTATTAAATATTGACTAATATTTAGCTATATCTAAATCTTTGAAGAAAACATCTGAATTGATTTTAAAAGATTTTTTACTTGTGAGAATTCAAATTTTTATTTCTATATCTATATATCCAGATTCAATTTATTTTAATTACATACAAGATATGCTGAAAGAAAATGTGTTTGTAATTATAATTGTATGGAAAAATAATTATTATTGAGAGTTCCATTTTTATAGTTAATGATAATAATGATAATAATATATAATATTACTATTATATCATTTATTATTATTATTATTATTATAAACTATAGTCGTTTTATATTATAATATTTGCAACTATTTTTTCTCTCAGTATAGTTTATATTCAAATATAGCAATTCGTTCTCTCTCTCTCTCTCTCTCTCTCTCTCTCTCTCTCCTCTCTCCTCCCTCCCTTCTTTTATCTAAACTTTTTCGATTTCGAACATTTTAGCAATACTATAACGTTTAGCAATATAATATATAAATTTATATATTATATTATATTATAATTTTTCCTCTGATATATGTTGCGACTAAAATTAAAATCTAAAATTATTTCCTATCCATGTGAAGCATGAATTTGTATTTTTCCATGCGCAGTCATCATCTAATATTACAAGTTCTACGAAGTGGGGTTCGGGAGTCGTGTTAAGTAAGTCGGGCGCCAACTGGAGTGTCTGTGTCTGTAAACGGAGCACAACCGGTCGGCCCTTTTCTGTCCGCGAGGGTCGATTCTGCCTTCCGCAGGGCGCCAATCCGCCCGGTCGACCGAAACCAGACGCTCACGTCGTACAGCTCGAACAGCTGATGTTTTCGCATATTTTTCGGCAGATGCTTGGACCGAGGCAAACGCCCACTTCCATCGCTCTTTCGGCATACCTGCTCGTTTTTCTATATAAGAAGGGCTCGGGCGATAATTCAGTTTAACGTCCCAGATCCATGATTATTATATCTTCCATTATTATTTTCTAGATAATCACGAATGCTCAACCAGTATATTTTATATCCAAGAATGAAGTCGTTTTTATAATAACGTAATTAATAAATCAGACTGATCTAAAAGGGACTGATCAGGATCATCCAAAAGAAACCTCTCGGATTTTTAATATTTCTAATCTTAATCCGGAATAGTCACCTAGTTTTTTTGCGTAAACAATCACCTAGATGATTTTTACACTTCAACAAGTTTAAAAATTATTATTAAATCTTCAACAATGAAAATAACACATATCCTAAGTTTTAAAGGGTTCTGTTTGAAATATAGAATGTAAGTAAATCCCGCTTTATAGCGATTGATAAAGAAAGTTTCAAAGTTATTTACTTACAATTTAGAATACTATAATATCAATCATATAGACTATATAGTCGTTCAAAAATTTTTACTTCGAGTCAAAATGATGCGTTATTGCAGTCAAGATTTAATTACATGTTGTATATGTATATAAATTATATTACATGTATATGTATATGTATATAAAAGTCATCTCATTTTTTTTTACGTAAACGATCATTTGGGATTTTTATATCTTATATTAAAAGTCACTATTATTATTTATATGATGTATGGCTGTTTTAAAATTTAATATTAAAAATCTATAGTTTACATTAGATTTTTAGCAATGGCAAAAAGTTTTAAAACAGTCATATACAATATATAATTAATAATAATGATTTTTAATTGGGGTATATAAAAATTCCGGATAATTGTGTAAAAAAAATAAGTAGCTATTTTCGAGTTAAAGAAAAAATTATTTTAAATAAATCCGTTCACTTCGATGAAACAAAATATGTTGAAGCAAATATGAAACTCATTCGACTATATAATGCGATAATTAACGCGATAAATATTTTGTTGATTCAGTAATTGTGTTTATTGCGCAGTGTATTGAAGAAATTTATTGTGTTGCATCAATACATAATTTGTTCAATGCGATATTAATTGGAGCGGAGGTTATCATCCAAGAGTTTTGTTCATCCAAGCAGTTTTTTTCTTTCATTGTAAGAAATTAATAAAAGGCTTGCCGTTTGACATCATAAATAGCAATGTTATAATAAGACTATTATAAGACTTAAAGAAACTATTATAAGACTTAAAGAAACCAATTCTGTTTGTAATGTCGCTTCTAGCGTTGCGATGACCGGTAATAAGGCTTCGCAAAAAAACGCAATGTCACTGATACCGTAAGAAGGCTTTTAAGGAGAAGAAAAACCGACGCTTTGGCGCTATCCGACAGAAGCGCAAAATGCGGCCAGTTCAAAAGGAAAAGATTAGACGCGGGAAGCGGTTGTAAGAAACGGAATACGATGTCGGTAGAGGGCATCGAAGAAGAGCGGGGAGATTCTGTTTCGTATCCGAGCGCGAAAGAGTGATACGAACTACGAGGAAGGTGATGGGAGGAGGGCAAGAGCAGAAGGAAAGATCGGCATCGGCGAACATCACGGACAACCGGTGCGGTGCGGCCCGCATTTTCTTGGTGCCGGTTGCTACTCGTCGTTGCCATCGTCGACGAACGTCCCGGTCGCATGAGGGCTGATATACTCAAGGCCAAGGACACTCACATGCCCACCCACAACACACCCGAGAATATGCGACGGCGCGGTTCTCCTGCATATACTTATGCGCGGCAACAAAGTAAGAGAGAGAGAGAGAGCAATGGATATGCTCCCGCATTATGCAATTATCTGTCGATAGTCTGCGGCGTCGCCCAAAGAAAACTAGTATTATCTCGAGCACGCCGGCTAATGATAACTGTTGTCTGTCCGACTGTGCGACTGCGCGACCTGCGCGCGTTCTCATCTATTAATTTAATTTGGTAGTTAAACGAGCTTATTTTCGAGGGGCGATGCTATGAAGGCAGAAGGCAGTGACAGAAGATTTCGCATGAGGTCATTGTCCAGAATATATCAACAAACAATGTAACTAAATTAAACAAAATCAAATGAAAGGACCAATGCGATCCTAAGTTTGATATCTAATAATATTTTAATATGTAAATTTTAAAATATATCTTAATCTTTATACACACACACACACACATACAGATATTATTCTATTATATTATTAAGAAAAGTAATTATTCAATTAATTTTTTTTCTTTTAATGGTTACCTCGAATCGTTAAAAGAAAGAATTTTTTATAATAATCTTAAAATTTATTATACATTTAAAAAAAACTCAAGAAATTCAAAAGAATTTCTTTTTGGAAAAATATTATAAAATTAATCGAAACAACTCCATATAAAAAAACAAATCAAATTTGTTTTAATTTAATAATCTTGACTAAAGTATTAAATTTACTAATTCAGAATATATTTTATTTGCGTAATGTATTTTTCAGTATGTACAGAGCAAGTTATAAGTATATTTAAAAATTTCGTGTTCCTGGATAAAAAGGAAGAACAAATATATTTCTATGAAATTGCATTAAAACGCAATTGTTTCGTTGTCAAAATAATGATCGACTCAAATACAAATCGTGAATAATGACTTTATTTAAAAGTTTCAGGTGGATATTTTTTTACAACAGATGCTTAAAATGTCCTCCATCATTTTTTACACATGCCTGAGCACGACGTACACATTGGCACATTCCTGGTCTTTATGAACAGTGTTAATGAAACATTTATCGATCTAATGTACACAGAAACATTTGTTCTCCTTTTTCATTCAGGAATACACTCACTTTTACTTATAACATACTTATGACTCACTCTATATAGACTATGCATTGTTTACTGACTTGAAATGCTGTCACGAACTAAAATTGAAAAACTTATCATTATTATAAATTGATCGTCGATTTAATGATGCTATTAGCATCTTAAAACAAAGAATAATTTATTGAAAAATATTATCTCAGTCAATGTGATTTTAGACCACAAAGATACGAATTTTTGGAATATGACTATTTTTAGCATACCTGCTTTCTCGGAACGACATCTGACAATCTTTCTGATAAAAGAAAATTGTAAAAAAAATTGTAAAAAAGCAAGTTATAATATCTCCATCGTTATAATATCTCCAAATATTCGCTTGATCCTCTTTTCTCATTATTCCTTTTATAATAGTTAATCTTTTTTACTTCTCACTCTTCTTTGCTTCAAAATCTTTTTTTATACTATTCTTACAATTATACATTCTTACAATTGCAATACTGCCGGTAATATAATAGTCTCGAAATGTCTTAGAAAACCCTTTTAAACTTTCTTAATTTTTTTTCCAAAATCATTATAAAATGAAACGAGCAAGTCCTTGAAATATCCGTATGGATACTTACGGTAATTTGGAATTGGCTCGACGTACCTATGAATTTAGAGTAATACAATCTTTTTGCTGTCGCCTATAAATATCCCGCTGCCTATAAACGCAATGAGTTAATGATAGGAGTTTTACGAGGGTCTCTCTTTACAGTATTGTCCTTCCCGGTTTCCCCGGGTAACGGGAGAAATCTGAAGAGCCCGCGAAATTCTGAAGAGAGATCTGATTCCATCATCGGGTGATTCTCATATCGTCACATGCCACCGATACATGCCGATAATCGAGATCGCGACACGCAGGCGGCTTATCGCGATTACTCGACGTATGGCGTATATTTGCGACGATCACTCGTGCGAGACCGGCGTCGTCTAGTCTACTCCGCTCGGCTCGACTTTGCCGAGTGTTGTGTGTGACGCAATTCGCTTAGGCATCGGCGAAGTTACGCGCTCGCGAGCTGCGCGATTGCCTCCGGCAAATCACGTAGGACTCGGTCGGCTCTCTGACGTACCGAGAGAAACGCACGGCCGTTTACCATTCCGATGAGAAGCTCTTGTGACTTCCGCTACGACAGCTGCGGATAATTGCGGATAATTGCCTCTAAAACACGATTTCACCCGTATGCGTACCTATTATTGTAATTAACTTTAATCCTGTTAACTTTGTGAGATCCTTTAATTGTTTATTCTTCTTCGGTCTGCGTCAATTTTATCTCGTTTGCTGCGATGTCTTTTTCATGTTTCAATATCGCGACCTCACATATCAATATTAATATTTATCTTCCGCAATTTACGAGTATATTCTAATCTTCGAGCTATGCTTTTCAGTCTTCTGTAACTTGTACAATAAAAAACTTGTGTTAAATCGGATCCTTGTTAAAATTTTTGTGTTAAATTGATATTTCTTAGTATTAAGATAATAAACAATTTATGAATAAATGAACAAAAAAAAATGTAATTCTAAAACATAAGTTCTAAGATAAATGTATATCAATTTAATACTAATAATAATTATAAATGTTAACTGAAGGAATTTGTTTCCAAATTGTGTCAAAACGTTGCATTTTTATATAATATTGTGTTATTCTCTAACACAATATTATCTCTAACACAATTTTATCTCACGTTAAATTGGATTGAAATTTGGAACACATAAAATGTGTTAAATTTAATACAAATTTTTTTCAACTGTACATTCTACAAAAAAAAATGGAGATGGATTTAATACTATGTAAAATATATATCTTACCGTGTTAGAATTGATAAATTCCAACATTATATGGATATAACAGCATAGTTTATGATGCTAAATCTACATGTTAATGTTTATATCAACATCAACACTGTGAGAATATTTAATATACATGATATTAAATATACATCCATATTTTTAGAATATACATGATTCTATTTGAATTTTCATTGACTGTCTTTTTCCTTTCTCTTTCACGGTACTTTATTCTGCAAAATTCTTGCAAGGTGAGGAGCAAGGAAGAGTAACTGGGATCATTACGATCTCGGAGGATTGTCGTTTTGCACCGTATGACTCGTCGTTTGGCATATCGCAAAGCCCCGTTAACGACGCGGTGCAAGTAAAGCGGCATTCGATGTTCGTTAGCTACAGATAGCTATATGTGAGTTGCGCAAGATTTGCGCGACCGACTGATAGCCTGACTCAGAGCGCTGAAATGCGGCGCGGGTGTTCCGCCGGTCCCGTACGTGGTATATGACCAATAAACGACAGGACGATCGTTTCGCAACATGGTTTTCAATCGATTGGACTTCGCCATTCGCGTACTCGGTTCCTGGTCGTTTCGGGAAAGGAGAGGTATATCTCGCGCGAGATAATCGCGGTTATTTTTTTTCTTCCACGCGTATCGGATTGGTTCGATGCGTCAGAAAGGTGTAATCGCGACCGATTGTCTCCGACTGATTGATATGGGGTAGATACTCACACTTGTAAATGATTGTTCGCTGGGAATTGTCCAGGCGGAGTGAGGGACAAAAGGGGGAGGAGGGAAATGATACAATTGTATCCTTATCTTATGCATTGCGCCGCAACGATGATTCGACAGTTTCGATTTCGATCTTTCAATTCAGGTGGTATTCTCTCGAATTGGAATTATTCATGATTTCCATGCGTGCATTGAAACGATTGTTGCCATCAATCAAATGCGTGCTTTTATCATGCGTTTGTCGCTGCTTTATATCGTGTGTCGATGCGCGTGGAAATCAAGAGCTAATCGATAGATCCTTTGTTCAGTTCTCTCTTTCGAGAATGTATGAGAGGTAATGTTGCACCATTATTGATGCGAAGAAAAACTTATCTTTATATTTATCGCGTGTATAGTACGGTATCTACAGAACAAGAAAATATAATTTTAAAGGATAAACGTTTTTCTTTAAATTATGATGAACGTTATTTACAAACAAATTGCGTGTTTGCCGTCGTTGAATAGACAATACGTAAACGTATCTGTCGTATGTATATAATTGCGCCGGCAAAGGAAGAAATACACTGCAATCTTATCGAGAAACTTTGTCGAGCCAGGGAAATTTACTTAAAACCCGAAGCCCGAAGGGAACAGGCGTGAAGTCTTCGGGTACAAATGACACTGCTTAGCAGTCCTCGGTAAAGTAATCCGATACAGCCTTGTGCAAGTGACGGCAGGGGTCGAGTAAAAATCTTCTACCTGCGTCTAATTAGTGGCACCGCGCAGTATTCGCTCCTCAGCGCGGTAAGGGTCAGATACATATTCGCCCGAGCTTTCTTTTCTCTACTATTCGCTCGTATCGGAATACCGTTATCTTAATTAACGTTGTATCTCAAGCGTTTCTTTAGCCGAGTATTAATTCTTAGAATCGACATTCCTACGCCGCACGCCTCTTCCCGCCGCTGCGCTGTCGTAGTAGCGCGCGAGACATCAGCGATAACTACGCTCGAGCAGTATGATTAGATGCGATTTATTAATTTGCTAGAACACAGTGGGAAATTTCTAGGGTTGCGCGCACGAATCTCCAAGATAAATCGCACCTGCAATATAAGAATGATGTAATGAAAAATATTGATGTTCTAAACATTTTGAAGAAGTTGACTATTAATGGAAATGATAAATAGAAATTTACACGGCAAGAACAATTTCGCTGAAGTGTCTAAAAATTTAGGTGGCTACAGATCTGAAAATAATTTTGTTAGAACCAATAAAATAATGTAGGAAATTTAAGCATAATGAGTGTTGCAAAAAATTTTGATATTCTAACCATCTTGAGCGACTTACATAATAATTATTTTGATATTTCAACAAAATTATTTTTTCTTTATTTAACTGAAGTTTTAAATACTTCAACAAAATTGTTTTTTCCATGTAAAATGTGTACACGTATTTTATTTTATATAAAATAAAATTATAATCTTATAATGTTACAGTAAATAACGAAATAAAGTTTAGTAATCGTAGACTGAAATTTTGGAAGAAAGTATAACATCACTGGTACAATGAAACTTTTTTAAATTTTACAATAGCCTCTTCTTCATAAAGTTTGCAGCGATCCATTTTTCATGTAATTACATCAAAGTACTTTAACATCGCATTTACATCTTCTCGAGATTCGTCGTCGCGTTGTTTTCTCCTCGCGAAAATTTCTTGTTTTTTTTTCAGTCGCGCTCTAACAGGATTCGTCATCTTTCCTCTTTTTCTACATCTTTTTTTTCGCGAAAGAAGTACCTGCATTATTTCTGCCGACGGGTATCATTACCTACCTACTTCGTAGGATATTCGTGAATAGACATTAGCGTGGGCAAACCCGCAATTAGCTTTATCAAAAGCAACTGGACGCGAGTAGGTGGATTCGTGGAAAGCAATTACATGTTAATGGCTCGCTTCGCATGGCAACTCAGCTTCGTCTCGCAATCAGCTCGCGCCGAATTAGCATTTGGCCCCTTACGTTTTCGTTGGTGACCTATGTCGGTGCTGGTCCGACCATCTCTCTAGCTGGGTCGTCAAGCGTGTCTTCTTGAAAATTAACTCGGAGCCGTCGGGACTGCCACGGAAGTGATGGGACGTTTATTCGATTGACACAGTTCCATGTGGCGGTCCCGCACGTGTGGAGAAGAATATCTTTTTCTAAATCCTTAAAAAATACAACATGGAAGAAGTGAATATTACTATTAAAAAAATCTTAACTCAAGGATTATACAATATACGCAGACTACACACTGAATCTTTCAAATCCAGTCTAGTATTTTATGTATTATTCTATAAAAATGCATATTTTTAGATAAATTTTTTCCAGCAGAATATTAATAAAATGTAAAATGTTCAATACGTAAAATGTTCAATACGGGTTAAAAATTTGCGTTGAAAAATAAAAAAAATACTAAAAAACATTTACTAAATTTTAATAAACATTTGTTTGAATTTTTTAAAATAAAATTAATGGTTCTTTTATATATATATTGGATTGTCCGGAAAGTTCGTGCCGCAAAAGATTTAAATTTAATAAATGTATACTAAAATTTAAATCTTCTGAGTTTCAATTTTTCTTCAAAATCGGTACGAACTTTCCGGACAACCTA
>NW_017259375.1:1303713-1335100 GCF_001594045.1 Atta colombica
AGTTAATATTATAAAAAAAAATTGTATGAAAGAAACGTATTAAGATTTAGTAAATTTTTTTTCAGAAATGTGTAATCGATATAAAATAAAATTCATTAAATAAGATGAAAAATATCATTTTCAATGAAAGGTAAAACATCTTGCGCTTTTTTGGTGAGAATATTTGAAAAGCATATGGATCTTTATCTCCATGAAAAATTGTCTACAACTCAGCTGCGTTTCGTCGTATTGTTCGCCTGCTACCTGCGTCGTTGCATTGTTATGGATGTGTTAAATTTGTTGGCTACATCGTGGAGGTTGGATTCTCATTGGCCAGAAGATGCAGGCGTTTAAAGATCAAGGTAGATCTCGAGACCGCAGGTTTTACTTAGGTAGCTAGGTGTATACTATATCTATAATACAGCAGTTGAATTTTGCTGTGGACTTAACATATTTTCCGAAAAAAAGGACTGTCCAAGGTTTGACCAGAATGCTGTGAAGCTTTTCTTAACGTCTTCGACAAAATAAACAGAGAACGGCAGGTGAGAATAAGCAATTTTACCTGTTTGAATCCTAAGCTTGAAAGTTACTGTAAACCATATGCCGTTTTCAAATACCTATTGGCTTGAATAAAATTTTAACGAAACGTCCAGCCACACATTTAGAAAAAAAGTATTTGTGATTTGTGATAATTTCTGTTAAAATAATTAGAAACTTCATATTTTATAATTATTGCTAATAATAATAATAATAATAATAATAATAATAATAATAATAATAATAATAATTGCGTGTAAGTATATGTGAGACAAATGAGATGTCAACAATGATATTGTTGGCAATAAATTCATAGGCAAACGGGACTTTCAGATCGTTTATAATAAATTTATAATTTATAATTCAGTATAATTTATAGTTATGTTCGGTCAACTATAATATTTTTGGGTAGAATTATAAGTATTATTATTAATATATATTATAATATATATTATAATATAATAATTATAATATATATTTTTAATACATGACTATAAATTATATTGAATTATAAATTAAATTTATTATAAACAATCTGAAGATCTCGTTTGCTTATAAATTTATTGTCAACATTGTTGTTGACATCTTATGTGCTCCATATACATTTACACGTATACTCACAACAGTTCGTTTGCGCATAAAATTACTATTTATAGATCGATTGCCTACAAGTCCTATTGTGTACATTAAGGCTCCTGAACCTCTATCATACAACATACGAATCATAGTAATCAGAAGCAAGAGATAACATTTTTTTAGAACCTCGCTTCGTATAAATTTACAATTTTCCAGAAAGCGAAGCAAAGTTCTATATGGGTTTACAATTTTCCATGTAAAGTTTAAATGACGTTAAATGATAATGTTAAATACATTTTATATTGTCAACTCTCTTCATTTGTTAATAATTTTATAATAACGATTGACGGTCAAAACTTTTTGTTCTCGGTTACAAATTTGACAATATGTCAAGGTCAAGATAATTGGAGTTGCTACTTCTAATATATTATAGATTTAGATCAACTGATTACTAATCGGCTTAAAAAAAAGGTCGCCATGATTGACGATGATGTGGCAAGAAATTGATATCTAATCCCTGTTTTATGTAGGTGAACATCAAATTTCTCTTACAAGAAGATATCATTTCTGAGAGCTCTGCAAAACACTCCTTGCTCTACCGTAATAAATTATTTTGTTGATTATAACAAAAATTGATTTTGTAATTACAATCTGATTTTATATTGTTATTTACAAAACGTGAGTAACCAAATAAAATTATACTATATTAAATCAAAAGGTTCACCACATTTTGCTTATCTAATAAAAAAATATTACATTTTATTAATAAAAAAAATTGTCTACTAATAATCGGTTACTTATAAATAATTCTCTTTTTTTTTGTTATCATTACTATAAATTTTTTTTCAGTGTATCTCACTGTTCGCTATCAAGAAAATCAATATAAGAAAAAATATATTTAACAAAACTTGTTTATCATCGTTATACAACGCTCGGATATAATTATTAAGATTATTTCTTCGCGTGACTATCCTTTACAAACGTGTTTCCGTTGACACACACGCAATATTTATTTTATATATTTTACGCTGCTGTATTTCTTATTAAAACTTAATAATTCGAACCAAGCAGTCAGGTAGTCAGTTTTTACAAGACCTTCACTGCCATTTTCTCACATGACACAATTTGTACATTCATCTCTTTTCAGCCAGCCAATATTTCAACTTTCCTTCGCATGTTTCATGATATATGGCATACATAAAGATTCGATGCAAATGCTCGATTGAACGATGGTATTATCGACGAGTGTTATCGCGACACCGGGTTCTGTCGTGAATCCTAACGGATTAATCAAAATCAGACATTCGTCGATGTCGAAATGACGATAACCCGTCCCGCGCCAAATCGCTTTCGTGGAAAATCGAGGTGCATGTACTTTCGCGTGCGAACGCGAAATCAGCTGCGTCATTCGCTTTGTCGAAATCACGGCGCATCGCCTTTTCTATCCGTTTCATGGACATCGCCGGAGGTTTTTAACCTCCGCATTCGTCACGTTCTGTGGTTTTGCTATACTTCACCGATATTGCATCACGTAGGAAAGAGATAATCTGGTATTATTAATGTCAACTTCATGATTGATTTCCTGATGAATTAAATATCAGTCTTAATCTGATGTGGAGCGAAAATAAAGATCCAACGTATATTTTTATTTATTTCATGATATCGACATATGTCTTTTTATTTAACCTTACAGAACGTACACAGTCCAAATTAAAGTCAATAAAAATAAAAAATATGTGTGAGCCTTCACAATTGCGCAAAATATATATTTATAATACAATAAAATATATATTTGCAAGCAATTAGAACTCAATAAACGAAGTTTCTTATCAATGACAATAACGGATATACTTGATAAACGAACTTTATCAATAATGATAAAAAGTAAAATGTAAATCTGCATTTATTATTTTGTTCTTGTTTAACATTCTAAGTAATAAAAATAAAATAAACTACAGTTACACAAGTTTCTAAACGTAGACATTTCGGACTTTGGAATTTCCTTTTATATAGTGCAATAAATAGTGAAGTTTAGTACAAACTAATTTGTACTTGACTTCATTATTTGTTATATCGAAGAGAACTCAAAAATCCAAGATATGTTTGTAAGTTTATTTTACTTTTAACTTCGTTTATCAAGTTTTAATTTCTTATGAATTGTATTTTATCACTTTGTAAATATACAAATTACGCATCAACCGCAGAGGGTCACATAGACTTTTTTAAATTGACTTTAATTAGAGTTATATACGATTTGTAAAGTTAAATTAAAATATGTCGACATCGCAAAGTCAATAAAATTGTATGTTTGAATCTTCTTTCTCGCAAATTATGGCAGGCATTTAATCAGTTTATTATTTTTTATTGGATTTATGTTTGGAGCTACAAAATAATTAAAGTCAATCTATATTAAAGTAAATTAATTCATAGTTTATTTATATTATTTTTAATTAACATTATATCAAGTTTTGCAATTAAATTAGCTAAGATAGATACAAGATATTACTACAGAAATAACTCAACTTTTCAACTTTTACACATCCAACTATTAATTATTTTTATTAAATTTCAATTTAAAATGCATGAACAAATCGATAAGATTCTTTTTATGTCATAAACATACTTAGAGATTTTTTTTTTTATAGCGTAAACATGCTTAGGGAAGGCCGAATAAGATGGTAATCATATAAATCACCATCAAAACCCGCTACGGAAAGTGCCGCCACTATATGAATTAAGCAATGGAAATTAATTGCTGATTCTATTGGAACGTATAATCGCATAGTAAGTATGATTGCATTAAATCTCGCACGTTGCTGCGATTAAATATAATTTATGACAATGCGTGTGTACGCATCATACGACATGCGTAAACTCTCTCTCTTAACATTGTGTAACGCGATGTTGAAGTGTCTGCGGGGGAATTGCATCGCGGGGCTATCGGGATTAAATGTATTTACCGTGCACAGATAATTTCCGATCTTGAGTCTTATCGCGCACCACAACATGACTATTGACCCTGCTTAACATTGATTGATTTCAACACACGTCCCGGGGCGGCGCGATCGAAAAGAATTACGCGTTATCTTCTCGCTCGGCTATTTATAATGTTTTTAATGTGCGCGCGGAGTGGAAAATCTATTACGCGTTTATACGAATGATTAGGATTGCGCTAAACAGGGTCAGCGAAAAATCTTGATCATGTCTGCGAGAGTGTATCTCTCGAGAGTGAATTATGTTTCCTGATATACTGCAAGCGATCAAAATTACACGAGAGTTTGAAAGAATCGAAAGGAAGATACATATATTGTATATATTTTCCACATAAACGCTTTAATCTGAAGACAGAGTGATAGAAGCTTGTTTGCTTGAAGTTTCAAGTTGTTTCAACAAAATAATCTGAGAAAGTGTAACATTCTTGACATTCTACATATAATGTTCTAAACATTCAAGTGCATTACTATCGTATATCTTGAAGTTCTATATCATACATCTTGACATAAATTCTTATTCTGAGATTATCAAGAGATTAAAACCCTTCCGGCAACATCAGTCGTTACATTTTAAAACAAACAAATTCGAAGGCAGATTTCCAAGAAAATGACGTTAAAGAACTGACACAAAAACTATTTGTTAATATATAATCAATTAAATCGTTGGTTATCACGTCGATATTAATTTGTTGTAGAATTTATTCAATAAACTGATAATTTAGTAATACAAAACTATTTTTATGGTATGAAATTATAATTGTTTTCGGAGATAATATATTGGGTTTGGTTATGGAACTATAAATACGGAATGAGCCATAAATATCTTTTAAAATTTCGTGAGCGCAAATTCCTGAATAAAAAGGAAGAATAAATGTTTCTATGAACATTAAATCGTAAATACTTCGTTGTCGAAACAATAAACACAAATTCAGTAAATGATTTTATTTAAAAGTTTCGAATGGATTATCTTTTTGTTTCTAAAAGATAATCAAAGTATTCACCATCATTTTCCATACATGTCTAAGCATGACATACACAAGATACGTCGTATTATTTCAAAATTATTTGTCCATCCATTATTTCAATAATAAAGCATTTGTGTGTTTCTAATGTGTCTTTCTTTCATAATTTGTTCCTTCTTTTCATCCAAGAAACGCGCTAACGAAATTTTAAAACATATTTATAACTTACTGTATATAATTATGATTATTAATACATTATAGCAGTAACTATAAAAATGGAGTTCTTAATAATAATTATTTCACGAATGCAATTACACTGGAAAAATCTTGTTGCATTAATTGGAATTCTGGTGCATTAAGTGGAATTCTGGAATATGCACAAATCAAAATTTTCTTGTTGAATTATATAATATATAATTCTATAATATAATTCTAGTTGAAATATATAATCAGAATTCTGATTATTTGATCAAAATCTTTCAATCGTTCAGTTTCAACCAGAAATTTTTCTCAAATGTAAATATAATCAAAGAGAGAGAAAAATACTTTTCTCTCAGTGTACACAAACATGAAGATGTTCTTCACGAATAGTGGAAAATACGACTGACACTGAGAGGCACACAGGACATCGGTAACGATATCGGACAATAAGAAGATTTTTCTAATGAATGGTTATCGCGATGAGGAGGCGAGACTGAACTGAGAGCGACGTATAGAACACGAATAGTATCGCGGTGCACTTCTCGTAAACACATCGGCACGGTGTCCAACATCGGCGTTTAATATTCTCGAGTTGCAGTTAGCATCCGGTTAAAGCGACGACGAGACCGCACCCATCGGACCGGACGATACTTTTTTCCGTTAGCGAAAAGGGAGAGGGAGAACTCGGTGAGACCGTTTCCTTTTTGCTTTACCTCAATTCGGGGACCTAACGTTTGAGACCTTGGATCGAACCACCGCCGTTCGTTGTCGACCTATATCGCTTTTATGTTGCCTCTTGAAATACGAACACCGCCAAATCCTAGACGTCTCGCCATTCTCCTCGATCGCTCCAATCTTCTCTCTCTCTCTCTCTCTCTCGGCAAAATCCCGGGTCCTGGGTCTCGTTACCTATCTGCCATGCGATTCCGGAAAACCGACGTGCGGAAAGAGTATTGATCCTCTATTGATCCTCTATAGACTATCTTCTATTGATATAGATATATAAACGGCATTTTCGTTTGGAAAACTCTTAAAATAGAGATAATAGATAGAGATAAATTTGGAACAGAAATGAACGAACGAAAATCGGTTGACGTTGATAAGAGATTTCGACCTGTCACGTTAACTAAGAATTTTATTTTAAGCTCGAAGAAACTGACAGATTAACTAAAAGAATTTTTTCTAGAAAAAAAGCGTTCTTTGAAGCCTGATGGTTCTTGAAAATAAAAACGTTTGTTTCGCAGAAATGATCTATTTCGTTGATGAGCTGACCTATATTCAAGAGTTAACCTTGACAGTGATCTAAAATAAAAGGAAAAGAAGAACGGGCCTCTCTAGTCAGGTGAGAACGACGTATTCGCATAAACAACTTCGTCGCTCTGCTAAAAATTAAGAGATCCGATCTCGTATTCCGACCGTGAAAAAGGAACATGTCGAGGCGAATTGGAGGTGAGAGAATCGTCATTTCTGAAACGTCGTCGAAAGGATGCGGTTTTATTTGATAGCATGGGAACTCCGGTTCACGGACTGATCACGTTGCGCAAGGCTTCCTCGTCGAAAGCGGTCGCGGTTCGCAAGCGTGAAAGACGGCCAGAGAAGCAGACGTCGCATCCGCCGTTTTCGCCGAAAGAGTTTCGTTAGGCTGGCAATATATATGGTTTATATTTGTATGACTTTCAGCGTGCGCCGCTCTTGACGTGTTTGCGCAAAATAAAGAATTTGGACGGTCCGTCTCGCTCGCGTGTACGAGAGAGTCATCCCGTCTCGTGTTGGCGTGGCTACTAAAAATATAGTAGACGAAATGACTGGCGAGTGCACACACGTCTTCTGCTGTATTGCATTTATAGATCGGGGCATTTATCGGAAAAAAATCTCGGCTTTATAAAGAGAGCGGTAATTGTCATGAAAATTGCGGAATCGATCGAGTCTCAAAAGGTTTTCAATGATTTCGATTCTCGCGAAATTGAAGCGCAAATTGACGTTACGGATCTTGCTGCCGAATTGAATAACGTATCTCACTATTTTATTTATGAGACATAGAACATCTGTGAGCGTCTCTCGATGAAACTTGATAAATTAGAATGAGATTAACTCTTCTGATGGTGAGTCTATTAGATCATTCAATTATAAATTTCTTTGTCAAAAATGTCAATTTTCTTTACGTTATATCGGTATTATTTTTATTAAAAAATACTTATATATTCATTATTTCTTATACGAATTATATCATTTTGACTCCTTAAAATTAATTAGTGCCTTTTAATTATACTGAAAGAAAAATTGAAATACTTACAAGCAAATGTTATTTGTGACTTTTCTTCGATATTTATTGGTTATAAAAAATTTGACTGTTATGATAAAATTTATATTTCTGTAAAGTACATTTCATTTTTGTCATATTAATCGTAAAAAAAATATTATATTTCAAATAAATTTTTAAGTATTTTTCTTGTAGTGTAACATAAATTAAATAAGTCTTGCAGATCCAGCTCTGAAGGATTAATGCAATCAATACTTCTATTAGTAATTTTTTTGTAAATTTTTCTGTAAAGTCTCTATAATATCTCTTCGAAAAAATATTTACTCCACTCCTATTGAATTTAGACATATTTTTCCTCTGAGCAATTCACAAACATTAGAATGGAGTGTAATCCTTTTTGTGAAACGAAATTACAATAGTCCAGCTGGCTGAACATAAGGCAAATATTGTCATTCTATTGAAATAAAATACGTGTATGCAATCAAATAATTCAACGTATCATTATTGTATTGTGATTTGAATAGTCTCGATGAAATGGTTTGAGAATTGCTGTTTCCTCGTAAAATAATTAGATACTGGAAAAAAAAAATGTCTCCGGATGGGGCCACGCAAAACGCTTGGTCGGGCTAATGTGGCTCCAAAGAATTTCTATGAGAATAGAAAATGTGATTCGAGTGCTATTATGCAACTCCCCTAGGCACGGCGCGTCGAACATTATGTTCAAGGAAACAAGAGTACCCGGGGCTGGCACTAAACCTGTTTACGCGTAAAGTCTACCACTACTATTTTTTTTCCTTTACAACGCTGTATCCGTGCACTTTAATACGTGACGCGAAGCAGGAAGAAATCATTTTTACGGTCCCACGATCACTCAGCTGCGCGCTACGTAAAGTAAACAATGTGCTCGTAAATAGTGATAAGAAATCCGTGCAATGATCAATGAGCGGGTACGTTCATTTAATAAATATCTCGACACCGCTAGTCGAATTATCTTCTTTAAAAAGAGAAGACGCATAATTCCTCCCGTTAAAAAAAAATTGTATATTACTTTGCATTTAAACGACAGTTTTATCTTGCGATCTTGAGAACTGTGAAATTATCAAACTTGACTACCTTGCGCCAAGAGTCTTACTTGAAAAATTTTACGTTTAATATATTTATTTGTATTTGTCCCACAGAAATCAGTTCTTGGGACAATAAAAATATAGAAGTTCGAAAAAAATTGATTAAAATAAAAACGTGTTGTTGAAGACGTTATTCGGAGGTCGTCTTAAACTCTGCGGAGGTTAAATTAACGGTTTACGATTCAAATTTCTCCTCCGCGGCATATACACACGCCTTCTCACAAGATATATTATCTGGCATACGTAAGGACGCATTCAAAAGCCCGTCATATGAGAAAGTGCACGCCGCGCTGATCGTAATCTCTTAATTTCGCATGTTTTTACGCCCCCGCAGGCACGGCGTCCGAGTATCCAAACCGGTATAACGCGATATTCGCGGTCGCGCCGAGTTGCACCAGGATTAAACTAATCGCGGGGAGAGCAAGGACATCGACTATCAGATAACTCGCTTTCATCTGTGTGCCTATAACCCTCCTGAGAATGCCTGCCTTATCTTATCTAACGTTTGAGCTTTATAAACTAAACTAAAGAGGGTCTGGATTTTATTTTTTATTCGACGACTCCCGACTCACTGCTGTTTATACAAACACCCGAACTTGAATCTTCATTTCAATTCGAGAATAGTTCTCGATTAGATTCAATCTCGGTGATTTAACAACTTCATTCTTATTTACATTTTTTACGCAGTAAGACTGCAATACAATCCCCATTTAATATAATTATATAATATAATTATATTAAATATGATTATATTGCAATCATATTGTATACAAAATGCGAATAAAAATTGAGTTGTATTTAATTAAGCTGTAATTATTTAATATAATTATATCCATCATCCGCTACCAATCTCTCTCCTGTAAAATGATGACCGTAATTCTCCCGTTAAAACCTCGAGGATCAATGAGAAAAAAAGAAATGACGGCGCAGCGCGTGACAGGGCGAGAAGCTACGACCGTGTTTGACACTGACAGTGGCTGATTAGCGATAGAGTTTAAGGATATAGGCAAGCAAGCGACGCAACTCGTGCGTATGCGTGCGCGCAGCTCGACGTAGCGCGGCGGAGTGAGTGCGAACGCTGGTCGTGATGCAGTGGACGAAGAGGGACAGGCGGGGGAGGGATTGCCGGATGCGGATTGGTCGGCGCGATGTAACTGCGACCCGAGAGTAGGGATACTCACAGCTGAGCGCTGGAGGTATAGCACGAGTAGCCGATCATACAGTCAGTAGCTCATGAGCGCTCGTGAAACGAGCATCGAAACGTTTCTCTTCGGAGCGGGCGAGGATGTCAGTTCGTGATCGACGAGCGACTGTGTGAGAGGATCATAAAACGTCTTAAGAGTCTTGGAAACGCGCGTGCACGTTGTCAATATCCCGAATATCGAGAGGACGAGAGGAGAGAAAGGAGGAGAATCCACTCAGACGACGGAAGGATAGCGGTTAAACGCGCGCCTTTATCGGCTGCTCTCTCGGCGAGCACGTGGATATACAAAATAAATACGTGCGACACCGTAGGAATCGTTGCGTCTCGCGCACAGATCAACTGCAAGTAGCAGAAGGTGGAGGAGGTGTGCCAATCGAGGGATAACCCGACGCGTTGGATCCGCGCCACGGTCCATCATCCACAGTCGAGTCGCGTTCACGAAAGAGGAAATTACGTGTTTACGTTCTTTCGTAATTTTTCGCCTCGCCGATTAACGCTCGATAAACGCGACAGACGCTAAATTCTTTGAACACGCATGTCTTGAATTCCTCCTTGCGAAGCATTCTTTTTTTTGGATTGTGTTTGGAAAACGTTTCGCACGACGAGATCGTTGGATTTGTCTCCACGCGAAGGTGCGTCGAATTTGAGTGAGAGAACCCGATAGAGGGTAGATCGTTCGCGACGAGTGCGATCGATTGCGAGAGTGAACGACGAGAAAATAATCCTCGAGTCACACTTCGCTGTCGAAGCGCGCGGAATTGTGATGCGAGTCGCCGACTTGACGTCGTTGTTCAATTGAAGTGAAGTGGAGTTTTTTCGTGAAATTATTTCGGAAGCAGCCCGAAAATGCTGCCAACGCAGCAAGAGAGCCCCTCGAGTTCGTCGGAGGTGTCCATCAAGTTCGGATCGTATCTCGTGAATGAGAATTCTCCCACGCCGTACTCGGATGCCACGAGGGTAAGTAATTAGAATCGGCATTATTCCATAGCACGAGGAAAGCACTTGAGGGATATTTTTTTTCATAAAATTCTCATCGCGGGAGATCCGGAAAAATTTCAAGCGGAAATTTTTCTCGCGACGATTTTACTCTTATCTTATGAGCGGCCGTTACTTAGGGTTTTCCTAAATTTACTTTTTGAGATATTTGAATAATTATTTTTTCATCCATAAATATCTCATAAAGTGAGCAAAAATTAAGAAGTTCAATGAAAAGAAACTTTTTTTATAAACTCTTTTTATATTTAAAATTTGCATCTAAAGAATTTAACTTATCTTGGAAATTTGAGGGAGCATGCTAGAAAAGTGTACTCTTACGGAATCTGAAACTTGCTTGAAAATTTGAGGGAATATACTAAAAAAGTTAGTCCTCATATAATTTTAATTTATTTGGAAATTTGAGAGCACATTAGAAAGTCGAAGTTCTCAGGGAATCTTAAAACTTGCTAGTATGTCAACTTATTTAACTATTAAACTTGCTAAAAAAAATCAATTTTTGGAGAATTGTAATTTTTCTGTAAATTAGAGGGAGCATGCTATAAAAAGTCAGCTTTCGGAAAATCTTTTTTGACTAATGTCTATTTGAGAAAAAAAATATTTTGTCAAGGATTAATTCTATCATTTTTTGACATTTATTTTTACTTTTTACAAAATCCTTTATTTTTACAATATTAGTTCTCGAGGGTCTTAACATATTTTTTTCGGATTGTAATTATTATATCTGAGTCCCGGTTTTTCATTATCTGATTAACTTGTGGTTAGACTTGTTCACTTAACCTGATGGTATAAAAATTGTGTTTTTCTAACTATGATTAATCACTAGACTGTTAGTTTTATAGTGATAACTTTAAAAGTAACCATCAATTTAGTGATTAATCACACTCTGAAAAAAATATCAAATTTTAAAAAGTATTTGTTCAAATAGTTCTAAGTAAATGTTTACTAGAAGTAAATGTTTAATTAGTATTATTTAAAGAAATGTATACTAAGATTTAGTAATGTTCTTCGTAGTGTTATTTAATGTAACTAGAAAAATATAATTTTTATATCAGTCACAAAATGGAAAATCGGGCCTTCAGCTGTCACAGAAACTCGCGTGAAAAGCGAACAAATTTTCATTGAGAGAGATATCTTATTATTAGCATATACCGCATATAAAACGCATCGTCGATATTCGGCAAAATATTCACGATACATGACACATTGTAAGACTGACATCACAATAGTTACATCTCACATCGTTCTCAAACGCCGAAACAAAAATCGCTTCGCATTAGACAGAAAATCGTTCTGTATTCGAATACGACGTAGTATACTATAGTTACGAACGTCGTTTTGCACTGCAAACTGGTCGTTAAATTGATCTTCAGAAGGTAGACAGGGTCTGGCTTGGATTTAATAGAATTTTATTTGGCGAAATAAAAATTCAGGTTGAATTTCGGTCGTACTTACCTGCGATTTCCTTTCTTTCCCGAAGGAACCTTTTAATAATACGCGATAATCAAAGAGAAGAAAGACTGCATACATTCGACGAGATATACCAATGGACTCCACGTGACGAGGGTCAAGCTGTTTATTTTGAAAGCGGCGCAGGTAAAAATTTTCGAAAGCGCTGTTTAGTCTCGTCACAGATTTGCTGCCAAATATTGCTGCATGGCTGCATTTCGATGCATTGGGTCCTCCTTAAGCCGGATTAATGTCCCAAGAACGAGCTTTCCCCGCGGAATCAAGTTCAACTGGCGAAAATAGCGCAAAACGACGCTCGCGATATCGTTAATAACTTCGAAAGAACGTGCGCGCGCGTCGTTCAAAGTGGGCTGTAAACTACATTTTTATCGGTGCACGTGGCGAAGTATATAAATCTCTAGTATTAACGAAATTTATTGCTTCACGGCGTATTCTCATTCGTATTCATCGATGCGACTTTCATGAATTTACGACGCACGATCGCGTTAGTTACACGGTTAGAAGTTGGAGTGCGACAATTTTTCGAAACACTGTACGCACGAAATTGTATAGCAAACGATTTTCGCTCGTTTTTTTCGTCTAATTGAAAGTGTCCTTTCATAATGTCTATTAGATATTCATTAAGCTGTTCTATTAGCAACGAAAGTTCACTTGTGTCAAGATTAATTTCTATTCTTCGTATGATAATTGTTTATGTGACGTAATAAAACGCTCAATCAACGAAATAATTTGTCTGATTTTGATGTCTGTAATCTATATCGGAAAGATGATAGAAATGTCTGATTGTGCAGAGAAATGAGGTAGGTAGATGTTATTTTAAAGTGGAACAACCGTAAAAGCAAAGCCGATCAGCTCAATATACCGCCTAATGACTCGATGTAATATTCGATTCGTCGAAAAAACCTCTTTGATGGAATGCGATAGTACATTAAGATAACTTGTTGAACGAAACGTAAAATATCATCAACCGATGTTTGTTTGCGAGGCCCGTCCTCCTCGAGATGTCATGAACAATGTTATTTTTCCGTGCTTATGTATCGATTGTCTTTTCGCGGCAGTGTCTTTGACCGAAAGAAATCGGTCGTTTTCTAAATATAGAAGTGTATTTATACTCCTATCCTTTTGCTATTGAAAGAGGAGGAGACATTTGATATACAATATTAATCTTCACTATATTTTCCATCTTTCGCCAGCAATATCTCTTTAAGAATGAATTTTTACTATCATAGAAGTCGAATTGTATTTTACTTTTTTTAAAACAAATTTAAATTTATCTATAAAAATTCACAATCAAAATATTGGCTGTACTTTTAAAGTCAAATTCGGTCGAGAATTAAGAATATCTGAAATTCGTAATCGTGTAAATGTTGTCATGCATACTTACGAAAGCTTCAACAATAAATTTTTACTACCATAAAACTCAAATTGTATTTTACTTTTTTTTTTTAACAAATTTGAATTTGTCTATAAAAATTCACAATAAAATATCGGCTGTGCCTTTAAAATCAAATTCGGTCAGAACTTAAAATATTAGGAATTCGCAGTAATGATATAAATGTTGTCAGGCATTAAAAATTGAATACAAGAGATGAACACGACGTAAATCAGAAAGTGGACTTTTAATCTCTTTTTGTCGAGAAATAGTGATCGGATTAACTTAATCCTTTTCGAAGGGGAAGTTTTTCCTCGAAAGGTCTCGGGGTCTCGGGCGAGATGGATCGAAAAAACATGAAAGAAAAATCCTTAAGGCACAATTTAGAGTATGCCTGCTGCGAACCCATGCAGGCGGCGATGAAACACCATCCTCGCTTTTAAACCCATGCGTTTCCGGCGTGCGTGTACTTATGCGTCGTCGCCTTTCCTCGTGGGCGACGAAACGAACAGGGTGCCATATGGCTCGCGTGAAAATTCATAGATATTTCCAGATCTCAAGTTCTGCTTTCCGAGCTTCGATACACGGACCGGATATTCCTCCCTCGTACGCGTAATTTACTTGGAGTTCTGGCCGATACACCGACATTTTTCTGAGTAGGTCTCAAATCCTCCGGTCTCAAATCTCCTTTCGAGACCGGTCAATTATCCTTCGGGACTTTAATGACTCAGGTCTCTAATTCTAGAGTTCGGTCCGACCAGGTAGTCCTTCGCGCGGTTATGTATTTTGTATCGCTCCGGGGAAATAACATTCCCCGGTACGCGCGGGCATGGTACGAGTATCGGTTCGCGGCGCGGAATAATCGATCGATCGCGTCATCGTCGTGATTTTTGATTTCGCACGCACGACTCCAGCCACTGCGCTCGTTCTGTTCGAGAGCCTGTAATTCGACGGTTGCACCATGATCGTCCATTTCGACCGATCGATCGTACTCTGTAAGCATGAATCGGGAATACGATCATGTGTTCCACACAATATCCGCAGCTTCGCGGATCGTTGGAGGTCCTATTACTTAACTCCTGCATGCCGAGAAATGCGGATTTAAATCGTATCTCTTTCCCATATAATTACGATGCGTTACGCATTTTGAAATTAATATTGCTGAAATGTTTTACCGTGAAAGATCAATCTCGTTACTTCACATCCGCTTAACGTAAATGGAGAGATCATATTATTTACTTGGGAGATTAATATTGAGCTTAGTAATATAGAAAAAGATGTGAGAATGATTCAAGATAATCGCTGTTTTATCTACATCCGAAACAAATATATCTTTCCTTTTTCTATCTGATCCGTCCGTGTTGCATCGTAATTGCATTAGCTATCTTAATCTCCCTTGACATGCTGTAACGTCGCACTGAGTGTTATCAAATCTTCGTTACATCCGCCTTGCGATATTTGCGTGAAATCGCAACAAGTGCGTCATGATATTTGTCTGGAATGCGCGACGACAAGAGGGAATGAGAAAGAGAATATCGAACGCAGAATATTTAAGATGAATCTTGAAATGTTGATGTTTTATTAATCGTATAATTTGTCTGCCATTAATCTTTTGCTAAAATTAAAATAGAGATCATGGATGAGATATTCTTCGCAATAAATTCTTTACAGTGTTTTAAGATGCTAGTAGCATCATTATTAAATCGACTATCACACAATTTAATTGTACATTATTATTTTATAAAAAATAATAAAAATTAAACTCTGGAGATTTGACCAACAAGTATCTATTTAATAAGAGCAAGTGAGAGTAAAATTCAACACGATAATTCATGCGTTAAAAATTATATTATATTTATTCTTCCTTACATTAATTAATACGAGCGGTCTTGTTAGTTAATATAAAAAGAAATAAATATAGCATACAATAATTTTTAGCGCACGAATTATTGTGCAGAATTTTGTACTCTCATTCGCCCTTTATTATTTCAATTACAGTTATGATTGTTTCAAGTCCGACACGCGATTTATAAAATAAAAGATGTATTTAGAATTTATGTATAAAAATATTATTATTAATATTACTCAAGATTCAACGTCGACCGTATTGATTCTCCTTTATTTCATTTATCACTAACCTGATTTATTTAATTTATTTTAATTGGATTTATCATTAATTTATCACTTATTTGATTTATTTATATAGCGTTTTGAATTATCTAATATTATTGTTTAAAATTAAGACTAATAAAAACACTTGATACCTCGTATTATACATAATATTTATTAAGGACGATATTATAGTTCGTACGTAATTTCAACCATTTGAAGCAATAAAACTTTAAGATGCTAACACGGCTCTCTGATTGGTTTATGACATTTTAAGCATTAACTTAATCTCGAAACTTGAGCAACGTCTATAGATTTCTCCCTACGTATCTGAAGTGAAACTAATTTTCGTTCATAAGAGTCTCTCAGTTGCAATATCGTTCGATTTCGAATTTTATTCCCTTAACACGGCGAATGGCGATCACGTCCGACGGACCGATATTGCCATACGCATTTTTCGACGTTTTGATTTACGTCGCTTCGGAAATAAATCGCACGTGAGGGTTAGGGCGCGGCGCATGGGAAGGACGAAAAAAGGACTCGGCAGGGAACGTGGGATCCGTAATTTTCGTCTCGATTCCAATTTCTTTTTCTCGCGGGCTTAATCTCGTCCGGTAAATTGGCCCTCTGAACTTCTCTTTGACTGCTCTCGGCCTCTCTGGCCTCCTCCGTCTCTCCCTCCTTCACTCCTCCTCTCGTCCGTCCACCTCCTTCTTTCCTGATAGGTACAATCCCATCAAATTATCCCGATTACCTGTAGCCTTGACGTATACGCGAGCCTTTCTAATAGAGACAAGCGCACACCGACGTTAACGACGATTTCGAACGTGTGCTGCCGGCATTCGCGTGACGTGAGTTTCGTTAGATTTATGCCGCGCATTTACCGTTAAATACGTGGCCTGCCTCTTGTCTTTTGCTATCGACATTGAACGTAATTCTCGCGACGCAGACAAGTCGAATTTCGAGTTATCCGTTAAAAAATAATTGATTTTCTGTATTGACATTGCATTTTGACAAGAAAAGTATTTATATGAAAAACTCCGAAGAATACAAATCATAAAAAATAAATGCCAATCAGCTCCGATAAGTGTGTCATATGTGCGCATTTACGTTTTTTATTAGAATTATTTTTGATATTTAATCCTTCGTATGCATAAGTCTTTTTTTACCAGGCGAGATTTTATTCTCAAATTTCTTGGCATAAATTTCCAATTTTTATTAAATAAAGATTTAAAAAAAAAATTGAGTTAAATAACAATTTGGCAACATAGCAGATATGTTGAAAAATAATCCTGAATTTTTTTCTAGATTTTTTGAAAACTTGAAAATAATTTAAATAAAAAAATTTAAACTGAAAAAAAAAAGATCTAGAATGCCTAATAAAAATATAATAATGTGTCTACGAATGATTAATAAAATGCACACATAAACATCTAGTGTCAGCTCTTATTGATTATATCACATTTGCTTCTTTGTAATTGGACTTTGGACTACTTGTGCATTTATTTTCTTTACATCCGTATCTATTGGCTCATCTAAAAAGATATTGCAACCTGTAAGCGATTGAAAATAATCACGGTAAATGCGCGGTGACGAGATAACGCGTTTCTTCGGATACCATCCGTTCCCATTGCGACGACATGAACAGGCATAGCGCGGAATTTTAATCGAGAGACCAGACTTCCATCGATCTCGCGGTTACGGAGAGAAGGGTTCTGCTATCGGGAGTAAAAAGCAATGAGCGGATACGGGGATCGGCTCGCTTTCATGGAAAGCTCGCGTGATAACGCGACGGCGCGGGGGATAAGTCGGATGTTCTGGGAAGCGCATCCGGCGCGAACGCGGTTGGAAAAAAGGTCTCGCGTTTTCATCGTGGGACGAGTACAATTACCAGTAATGCCGGATGGTAGATCGACTGTCGGGGGTCGGCCCCTACTATGTATTCACGTATTGGTGCGTAAGCAAAACGCAAATCATTGCCACTTTCCCCGCACGCGTACGCGTGAACGTGACATTTCGCGCTTGCATGATTATTCTATTTACGAAAATGATTATTGAGAACGGCGCGCCTTGTCACGTTTAGCGTCAATCGTGTCTCTGATCCTCGCGTCACGTCGGAATATCGAACGCAATTTTCCTGCTGTGCAATTAAAGCCAACTGTATATTTTGTGGTTCTAAACAAATGTAGAAAGTATGAGATTTGAGTGGTAATTAAATATATTGTTTGACTATTGACATTGTATGATTGGAATGTTAGACGAAACATGTGTTTCTTTATATTTTCTTGTAAAAATTTAATACTGGAAAGTAATGATTAATTATATTTTGAGTATTGAAGTAGATTGTTAATAACAGTGCTATAAGTACTCAAAAGATAATCAATCACTACTTTTGTATTATTAAATGAGAAGTATTAATTTGAAAGTACTAAGTTAAATTTCTATAGAGACGGTATTAGTAGTAATAGTAATAGTAGTAATAATAGTAGTAAAATTAGTGGATGGGATTAAAACAGTCTCCAATGTATAATCTAGATTTATAAAATTTATCTGTTACTCCGCGCTATTTTCGAGATTAAATAATAGTCAGTCCTAACTCTGTTCAACGGCAGTTCGCGCACACAATATTTTCTCAGTAATGCAAAAGCATGTTGCACGCAAAATATATGCATGGAAATATTACTTAAAACAATTTATGAAATTATTAAATTTTTTTAATTTTTTTTTTATTTTTAGAAGGAAATAATATAGAAAAATAAAGATCAACAGTCATCACAGTACTGGAACTAGAAGCGAAATCGAATTACAAGATTTTCTTTAGCATCCTCTTTAGGATTATATGTTTTTGTTTTTGTAAAATTGAAATCTCTATTTAAGCTTCTACAAAATGTCTAAGATGTAATGGGGTCTACTCTGTATATTTATTATTATTATTATTATTTATGTATATTCTTATGTACATTATGTATCATATGTACGAGTGAAAGCATAAGGGATTGATAATTATACGAATGTAGTTAATTCATAATAGAACTATATTTTTTATATATAACAGCGATCTCAATAAATATCATTAATAGGTCGATATGTCAAATGCAATTATACGATTATTTCCAAGTAGATATGGTAAAACACATTATAAATTCCAGTATGATTGCATAGCTCTATTAAGTTCCTCAAATAATTACTGATAAATTAAAATATGTTTATGCCTGCAAAAGTATCTTTTTAAATGAGTAAAATATTATGTACGTAAATATATATGTAAGTCTATTGTAGCTATACTAGTAATTGTACCTGTACATAATGGAATTAATACTGTATACGTACAAGTAATACGGTTACGACTACGCTATTGTTATAAAATACAATTTATATAAATTAGAAAAAATTGAGAATCTCAATCTAAGATATCTCTGATATCTTAGATATGTTACCATTAAGAATGTTGAGTTATCTATAATCGTATAGTTGCATTGCAATATTAATAACAGTATGGTAGTGGCTATATAATATGAATTAATCATATTTATGGCTAATATTTTTATTAATCTTTTCTCTGTGTAAATATATAGTCGCTTATTGCATATGCAATCCATTTTTCGCCTTTTACATGGGCATTGTAGTAGCAGTTTTGCTGATACCTCTCCAATTGCGTATTTGTATGCGTTTTTTTCTTACTTTAGTGCTTTTTTTTCCACTCCCATTTGTAATGTAGACTGATACGCAATGAATAAAATAACATAAAAAATAAATAAGAATAAATACGTATAAAGGGTATCCCGTAAAGACCATATAACAAGGAAAAATTCTCGAAATCATTTTAAAAAGAAAATCCTAATATCAAAAATATCGAAAAAAATGTTTTTTAACATGAAAAATATCAGTAATTTTATCTTCGCATATGTAATCTTATGTTAACAAGAGATAATTAGCTTTTGCTTTTAGCACTTTGCGTTGTAGCACACCTGAACGTGCAAATTTTAGGCGGTATAATTCGCAAATTTTTAATTTTTATAATTAAAAAACTTATTACAACTTCGACATTTTGGTATAAAGATTTTCGTCCTAGAATGATTAAAAGAAATTTATCTTTAAGCGTTATTATGAACTTTACGGAACACTTTGTATATGCGGTATTTTTGTATTTATAATATTTTTATTTGATTCAATGTTAAAGAAACAAAAATTTATATTTTACAAATTAAAATAAAATTTATATTTTGTAATTAGAGAAAACTAAAGATTTTTTTCAAAATTCCTTTTCAAAAAAGTTCCAGGCATATCCAAAAGGTCTACAAAGGAAAAGGTCTACAAAGGTAAAAAGATTATCATGCATGTCAAAATTAATTACGTTAACCGTCGGATTATCTACTGAGGCATTATTAGCCGCGACGGTGAAACCATCGACGATGCCGTAATGCCGTGCTAACCGGTGTAACGGTATTACAAAAGCGACAGTGAAATGGCGGGATGAGAACGCTGGTTTCGCTCCTTGAAAGTTACGCGAGCGCATACGAGCCGCGAGCACGTCACGTTGTAATTACTTCGCACTTTACTTATACGAACGATAAAACGATAGTCCTTCTCCCTCCCCTCCCTCTTCTTTCTCTGGAAATCACACAAGTGCTCGGATTCCGCGGAAGAAGGCGTATACGGAAGAAAGTGGAAAAAGTAGTCTCCATCGGTGAACGGGAGAAATAGTTGTCTTTTGTCGAGTATGCATAAAATCGGCCGTAAAGATTGAAGTTACGGCATGCTCGTAAGAGATTCTGATAAGAACTGAGATTTCTCTACTTGGGTGGTGCGAGTTATTGTTACGGTTATGAGAATATAAAGCGGGACTATCTTGCACTGAGATCGGCCTGCTTAAGAGACCAACTATAAATATAATCACACATTTTTTTTCAGTTATGCACCACCGGTGGACAGAGCCGTATATTATATGGGGAATTAAATTTAGAATTACCATATCTAAATCACAAAAAAAGAATAATTCTAAAACATAATTTTTGTTGGTAATTCTTAATGTTAATATATTAAATTATTAATATAATTTTTTAAATACCTGTACAATTTTAATTAATGATCAGAAATTTTACGACTTCAAATGAATACGGTTGGTGTAATTTCATATGGTATTCGAATGCACTTTTAATTCGACGACGCAATACTAGACGAGTTAAATAAACAGACTCATTAAATTCCAGTTAATTAAATTAAATTAAGTTCCAGCTTTTAAATTTAGTTTGCAATGTAAATTGATGTCTGGGGGAAAAAGTATCATTGGATTTACATTTAAGAGTTATTTAAATTTTATCTGAATTTATTTTTGAAAAATAAATTAAGACATTCGTGTTATCGTTACGAGGTAATAATACGTTCAGACGATAAGATATTTTCCTTAATATTTTTTTTCCCTAATATATATTTGTGTTTACGAAGCTTTATGATAATAGCAGAATAAGTCCATAGCAGAGTGCGCGATAAAGTGACGTTTCCAACGTTATCGGTTATTTGCCTATCGTTGTACTCTTTATCTATCGATCTAATCTCAATGACATTGCCGTATCGGGTGCACAATGTCGTCTCTATCGCTATCACGTAAAAAAGCGAATGGGGTAAAACAACGATGCGATTGATTCCGACCCGGAAATCACGTTCCTGGGTGATCCTCCTCAGTGACGTTACGAGATTTCTACGGTGTGAAAAAAACGATTCGCGTGTCACTGGGAGACGATGGAACAAAAAAAAAAGCTTTTAACGTTCTCTGGGTCTTTCTACGGTCGATCTGACGAGATTAATGTCTATTGCAAGGTCGCGTTGACAGATTCATAGCGGTAAATTGTGTTGGCGAAGGTCAAACGAAAGTACGATCGCTCGCCGAGACGAACAGTTGCCGGATCAAATGTCCGATGAAGAGAATTGATTTTAACTCTCTGGAGGCCAGTAATTTTTTTCTTCACACCGAAATCGCGCGTATTTTGCGGAGGCGAGAAGCCGTGAATAAACTGCTAGTAAATTATCATTGACAATGTTGAGATATTAATAAAACCGAAAGCTTCGAAATCGCATGCGCTTACACTGAAAAAAAATGTACTAAATTTTAATAAATGTTTGTTTAAATAGCAGCAACTGAATATTTACTGAATGTAAATATATTTTTATTTAGTACAAAAAATTTTTGATACAAGAATTAATATGATTAAACTATCATTTTTCTAGTCAATAAATATTTATCACAAGTAAATAAATATTCACTAAATATTAAGTTAGCTATTCAAAATTCAAATTTATTGAAATATATTTATTAAAATTTAATATATTTTTCACGGTGTACATAATGATATTACATTATATGTGGAGAAGGATTATCGTAATACCATTAATAAAATCAAATTTATGCGAGGGAAACTTTATCATCTCGAAAGTTTAGTGCTAATGGACTAACGCTGTTTTGCATTTTGTGGCTTCACAAAGCTCGCTAACTTATTCAAATATAATCCTCATCTTGTACTACTTTCTGTGTCGAAATTAGCACAAAAAATAACGAAGGAATTCAGATTTCGTGTAGAAATTAATACATATAATAATTCCACTCATGAATCGAGGCTGGAAAAGGACGATTTTAGAAATACAGTGACTACGCTTTGAGAGCCGATATGTTTAAAAAGCACTTAAAAGGGGTCTGGCAGGCACAGACGCGTCGTTGTGTATTTTATAAGTACCACGATCGTATGCAAGCTGGATGAATCACTGTGACTGGGAGTCGACATGTCGCGACGATAGAAAGAGGGAAGAGAGACAGAGATAAAACAGAAAGAGGCTCGGAACTCCGTTATCAGGTTTTACCAAATCGTTCGCCGCTGTGATCCTTTCGCGGCATTACCAGGCGGTAACATCCGATGTTTTGTAAACGATATGGATGTGACGCATGGAACATCAGGTCGATGAACGTTTAAATATTCACGTCACTTCAGAGTTGCGCAGCATTAATTTTAGTTTTTAAATTCATCATCTTTTTTATATATTATTTCTTTCCTTACTAATTGACTTTTAAAATTAGGAGATATCAATATTGATGTATCGTAAGTTATAACTTTCCAAGGGAATTATTTTTATACAGAAAGATTGATGTTGTATCTAAAAATTTAGATAGATATAGATCTAAAAATAATTTTATTGGACTATCAAAATAATTACATGTTACAGGATGTTCAAACATTTTTTTTGCAGCATTTTTTGCTCATTATGTGTGAATTTCTACGCAATTATTTTGATGATCCGACAAAATTATTTTTAGATCTCTATCTACCTACATTTTTAGATACGTCAACAAAATTGTTTTTTTCCAGATAATATCAAGCGAAAAGAATAAGAAGGAAATGAAAGCGTTAATTAGTGGAAACGATTAGTGGAACGATGCGAACAAAATAGACTTTATTTTTATTTAAAAATACACAATTCCAGTAAAAATACACATTTCAGACAATTTCGGCTTATCTTTCAATCACATTGAAAGAGCAATTTTGTTGAAGAATCTAAAAGTTAGATTCTTCTAGATACAGAAAAATAATTTGAAAAATAATTTTGCTGAACGATCAAAATAATTAGATAGGACGATAAAATTGGTTACTGGAATATAAAAATATATTGTATCATTACTCACCATGCTTAAGATTTATGAAACATTATTTTGATGAAATCCAAATTTTTAGATTTTTCAGCAAAATTGCTTTTTTAATGCATCTTCAATAAAAATATGATACCATATCATTACATATTTTTCTGATCTCCAAGTGAAAGCAAAAATTGATCCTAATCAAATGAGTGCGTCACACAGATTACAAGGCCAAATGACGTCAATTAGAATAAAAGATATATGAAGATATAATATTGTATTTTCACTGAAGATAGTTTGAAGTGGAGATAAAATGTTCTGAAATGTTATGTATTTTTAAATAAGATAGACTCAATTTTGCGTCTTACTAATTACATTTGAAACTTATTATTTATCTTGTACTATATTTTTTTTAATTTCCAGATTCTTTAAAGATCAATATATTATTTTCAATATCTTTCCTTTTCCAAATTTTTCGTTTACCACAAATTCAACGAATTCCAATTGAAATTGTCCAAAAGTAACATGTTAACTTGTGTAAAAATTCGAGTTTGGCGAAAAGTAAAGAGCATTGTACAGATTTATTTCAGACATTTTTCTCCTCTTCAAGAATATCATATTTTCAATAAAAATACAATATTATATTTTCATATATTTTTTATTCAAATTGACGTCACATGACCTTGTAATCTGTGTGACATACTCATTTGATTAGGATTTTTGCATTCACTTGGAGATTAGGAAAATATATAATGATATCGTATTATATTTTTATTGAAGCAGCCAAAATTGTTTGTAATATTATATTTTTAAATAAAAATCTATTTTGCGCTGCATTAATTACGCTTGACTTTCATTTCTGGGCATTACTTGAGCATTACTGGCATCAGTACACTGAAGAAAAAAAGATTGACTGTTGCAGCAAATTATGGCATAGCATTTTTAATTGATTGTAGCAGTCAATTTTTGATTGTCCTAGACCTATTGATTTTCTATGCTGATATTGTGGATAGGTTAACGCAACCAAAAATTGACTGCTGCAACCAAAAATTAGCTGCTGGAGCCAATTAAAAATGTTATGCCACATTTTACTGTCTAATTTGTTGCAGCAGCCGATCATTTTTTTTCAGTATAGGCATTGGCGTGTGTGTGTGTGTGTGTGTGTGTGTGTGTGTGTGTGTGTGTTTTATATACATATATATTAGCATTATATATCTCAATATGTTTTAATCAATAGCATCGGTGCAATTATGATCAGCGGTTTATCTCTTAGTGAAAAGCGAGAAATTTTTCCATTATCTTTCATAATAAAAATTTTCACATTTTCGCCTTAAGGAAAAAGTTACTCTGTTCGCAGCAGTTTTCAAGCTTTAATAAAAACAGAACAATTTACAAGAATGCTGTTTGTACAGCGGTAGTTTTCAAACGCGAGAGCGCGTGAGCATGCAGGTGCGGAACTATTCTGCGAAGAAAGGCAGGAAGGGGTGATTTTTCCAGGCTTCCAAATGCAGGCGATAGTTGCAAGGGGAGTTGGTATACGCGAGGAGGGTTAACGACGGAGGTTCCAATCGGTAGCGAACAGAGCGTTGGGTTGGCCAAGGCCAGCTGCATGAAGAAAACGCGGCCATCGTGCGTCGAGCACCGATCAGATCGGCTCAGAGGTTCAGCGGGCGGAGAAGCAGGCAGCAACAGCGCGAGAGAGGGCACAGGGGAGTGTAGGCTCCAGCAGCAACGGAAGCGAGCCGGTTGTTTTACCGCAGAAACAGCAGCCGGCCACTTTGTTGCACGCCACGAAATTATGCATCGCCGAGAGGCGAGCGTGCGCTCGCGCGCGCGGGAGAAGCACTCGTAAATAACGACCGGGCGTCACGAAATTACTTTCGGGGCACACGCCGCGCGCGTCGCCTCTCTCCTCCTTCCCTCACATTACCGCGTTTGATTCTTGATCTTCCCTCGATGTAAGTTATACGTATGTGCACACCGATTTCGTGTATACCGGCAATCGACCGGGTCGGGTCTTTCTCGCCACTGCGCTGAAATCTTACGTCGTCGAGAATTTCTCGTGTCTATGGTTTTCTGTCAATTGGCTGTTTCAAACATTAATTTAAAATGTTATGTAAAATGTAAAACGCGGAGTAGATGCAGCCGCGGAACTGTGCGTGATCAGTTAAGGGATATTATTAAAATAGATTATAGATAATTAAATATATTTATTTATAGATAATTATTTATAGATTATATATAGATTAAAATAAAACTTATATAGCTTTTTTGCTAAACGGAAATATCGTGACATGTTTATCGATGCGTGTTCAAACTTTTGCGAAAATGTACATGGGAAGAACTTAATGGGCAGAATAATATTTTCAAAATATTAAAAATAATTATTATTGAGAAAAATATTATTTTCACGTATAAATGTTAAATCAAGCCTGCGAGAGAAATTTCCAAATTCTTGAAGAAAAGCTCTCGAGGCAAATGATCTCGAATTCCTTTGCTTGCTAAAACCCAACCGACCCTCCTAATTTGCGTCTAACGGGAGATCTAATCGCTGAATATATATAAATTGCGAATCGAATCGCAAGTCCGACGCGGTGTGGCACGCAAGGTAACGCGTAGCTCTCCTCTTCGTAACCTACATCCAGCGATCTCCGCCGCGCAAATCCCGGTACGTCGACCGTCGACATCTGAAAGTATAATAAACACAGTGTTAGCTGATATTAACATACACCGCTGTCTAATAAGCAACGCAAATCGCGGGCAGATCAGAATGCGGTGCCCTTGGCGTTCGTATTCGCGCGATTTCTTCGTGTCTCGGACTAAAAGTCCGGATGCCTCCTTCCACCATTCGTGTTTCGATAATTACGCATTGCGTAACGCGTGTTTGGGCCTCCTGTGCGCATCAACGATGTGCCAAGGTTCGCTCTTTCGTGAATAGTCTGCGGACCGAGACGGTCTGGGAAATTAGCCGATACGAGAAGGGAAAGAGCACACGAGTCTTTCACAAGAACCGGTATATATTTATCCTCTGATATCGTTATGATACCGCAATAAATAGCCTGCACGGGACTCACGCTAGAATTTTGCAAGATACTCGAGTTTCGCTCAAGATTACATGCGCAGTCTAACGATGACCGATCTTTTAAAAAAGACCTGCATATATAAAGATACTATATTCATTTTTTTTTTTACTGTTTTGCAACGCGTGTTTCACTTCGAGATGTAATTCATGTTATATTAGCTCTACATTACACATGATTTCTTTAAACTTTCTATTTGTTTTGATATAAGCGAAATTTCACTCTCAAATTTCAGCTTCATTTTTGCTCTTTCAATTTTTATTAAATAAACGTTTTAATTAAAATATTAATGTAATAAAGATATTGAAAAAAATAATTCTTAATGTTTCATTTTTTGAAAGTCTAGAACAGTAAAAAACTTGGGCTGGATAAAAAAACCTAAATTATAAAGGAAGAATTAATATAACAATTCTTGTAAGTATGGGACGTTTCTAACACCACAGTATCATATATCAATTTTCATTGTCTGATGATTTATAATTAAATAAAAATTGATATATGATATATAATATTCTATACATCTTTTATGATAAAAATAAATGCAATTTTTTTAAAGTTGTAAAACAATTTGCGTTAAATATAATGACATGTATAAATAGCGTTTTTACATTTAATGAATCTATAAAGCGAGTATCTTGGACATTTTATGCGTCTAATGAAGGGTTATATACGTTACTTGAAAAATGTGCACAGAAATTATTTTTTCAATGCTATAAACGGCTATTTACTGCAGATACGCGTATATTGCTTTTATTGCATTTCCAAGGAGCGCCGCCGGGTCCTTAAGACGCAAGATGCAGGCAATAGACTTCAGGCAATATAAGCTTAGGCTAGTAAAAACCATCCATAAACTATTTTCTCCGATCTATCGAGATACCAGCGTAGCGACCAGATATCTGCTCTAATGGCACCGCTTTTGTAGCGCGAGCGGAACATATGGCGGGTCTCTAACATAACATAAGCCTCATCCGAATATACACGGGGGCCCCACCCACCTCATCGCATCCCTCGGAAACCATACTTTCGACGCTGATCCTTTCGCGAGCAACGGTCACGCTCGATTTGGCGGTTTCGTGTTCGTGCGATTTTCACGGGTCGCAGGTAAAAGCCGGTCGGCGAGGATAATGATTTATCGGGCCCCGCTGGTGATGGTAGTATGGGAGCCCCCGGGGGGCAGCGCAACGACTTCACCTCCACCTTGGCGGCACACAGGCTTTCCTTTTTGTTTTATTAAGGCTTGGGGTTTGGCCCTGGCGTCGTTGCGGCCTCTCGAGAGAAGAGAATCCATTACGCCGATCGCGCGCCGCCTGGTCGGCGATATCTCTCTCATTTTTGCAGCGTGTAGCTCGTCAAAACGATCGGGGGCCGTCTCGATATATACAACGTGTTGTGCCAGATATCCCGCGAGACGTGCCGCAGGTCCCCCTACCGGGTGTTACATAAATCGGATCTCGCGAGCGCGAGAAACACAGCTGAATTTCGGCGAATGACGACGTGTAATTCATCGGGCCAAAATAATCAGCCTTGACGATCAGACGATCGGATCCGTTCAGCCATATAGTTATCGGCCATTTAACCAATTAGAGATTACCATCTAGATATTTATACGATCAATTGGGATAATTGCGATAGCGAGGTAAACGAAGCATCGCGATGAATATTATTTTTATCGTTCAAAGATATCCGTGTTACATCATTATATAAGTCGGAGGTATATTATAAAGTTTCATAGTTATATGATTTTATACAGACATTTAGAAACTTTCTAAATTTCTACATAAGCGGAATGAATGATTTTATTAAAATATAAAAATTGAGCCTGAATACTGCAGATCTGAAAATAATTTTCTTGGATCATCAAAATAATTACATAGTACGCTCGAATTAATTACTAAGAATGTCAAAATTTTTGGCAGCATTACTCATCATGCTTGAGATTTTCACGTTTTCACGTAATTATTTTGATGATTCAGTAAGTTATTTTCATATTTATATTTAGCTAAATTTCTAGATATTTTACATCACGAGAAACTTTTATGATATGTGACAAAAAAATTTTCTTATTTTTTTAACTTAAAAATTTTGCTGTTTTAACCAAAATTTGATTAGAATAATTAAATTTTTATTAGAACAACAAAATTTTTAACCTATTTAATTTTCAAAAACTTTCTTATTTTTTAATTACAAAATTTTGATTAACGATAAACTTTTTAAATTAAAAGGTAAGAAAATTTTTTTAAGTCACATGTCATACAAAACATTTCTCTGAGTGCAACAAAATCTTTTTTTAGAATATTTCTAAAATCTGTATAAAATTTTACGGTCTCTAAAAATGGATCAGTGTATTATTACTAAAAAATAGTAAATATTTGCTGATTACATCAGTTTATTACAAATGTAACACTAAAGTCACTGATTCATTTTTAGAGAGTAAATAATAAAATCACAAATTTTAAAGCCTCTAGAGTAAACAATTAAAATTTTTAAATCGCAAAGATCTCCAATTCTGTCACAATTTACATGTCAGGAGTTAAACTGTCTCAGTGTTTTTAGAAAGTTCTTTCTTATTCCATCGGAAAGTATCATCGTATGTACCTAAATGTCTGTTACTAAAAGCTGCATCCGGAGAAGCGCCAGTGCGACGGAAATCGTCCGAGTCGGCCATGAAACAGCAGCGAGGTATATTTATGGCCTGATATCCATTTGAAACTTTCTCACGTTTCGCGGTACAAATGACGATTCCGTGTTTCACGGCCACGCGACTAGGAAGCGGCGAGGTGATTTACAAGAGCGGTCTGTCGTTCGTTGTTTGTGCGTCAGCAACGAGCAATCCTTGAGTTCGAGGGACCTCACTGGCTGTTTGTGCCTTATTACGCACGACCAGACCCTCGACGAGAGTTCGCTCTTTTCCTTTCTCGAGAATCGTGATTCGCCAGTCGGTGTTGTGTGCGATGACCGAAAAGGACAATACACGTGGCTTTTCTTCTTCCTCTTCCTTTCCCAGCGATAACGCACGTCGAATCGCGCTTGATCTATGGATCTCTATCTTTACCGTCGCCGGCGATCACGATCGCGGAAGAGCGATGCCGTTCATCATTCCGTATGTTGATCGCGTTCGCTATCAGTGTTTTTCAATCAACATGGAACGAGACGCGATTGCGTCGAGTATTTTTCAAACATTTAGCTATACGCGAAATGAGAAGGAGATGAAATATTTCTATTATTCTAATTATCTAACATTCCAATTAGTTTAATTGCTTGTTCAACTAACAGTGATGGATATGAAATTATCTAATCTAAAAATAGATCTTAAATCTAAGAATAGAATTTTAAACAGTTGAAAAATATTAACATAAGTACTTCTTGTTTTCTTTTCCTGATTTGCTTCCTCATTCTCTTTAATGAAATAGAAATAATAATAATATTTAATTACAAGGAAAAAACGCTTTACTGAAAAACGTTTTACTGAAGTATAATGCAGTAAAAATTTAGCTATACGGAAAGAACGATTTTGTTAAAGTACTTAAATATTTAGCAAGATACAGATCTAAAAGTAATTTTATTGAATTATAAAATAATTATATAGGAATTTCAAATATGTTAAGCAGTGCTGCAAAGTACAAGTTTTAACATTTTAGCAAAATTTGAATTTTATATAATTATTTTAATTAATAGCTAAAATAAAATTATTTTTAAATTTCTAATTTTAAAATTATCTATCTAAATTTTTAGATACGTCAGCAAAACCATTTTTTCTATATAGAGATCTAGAAATAATTTAGTAGGATTATATAAAATTAATTATATACATTGCTTAAACGCTGTTGATGACGTTGCTGCAAAAAGTTTTAACATTCTAACAATCAATTTGAGCGTCCGAAATAATTATTTTGATGGTCCAAATAAAATTGTTTCTAGATCTGTATCCAACTAAATTTTTAAATATTTATAAACAAAACCGTTCTTTTCGTGTAGATTCTTTTGAGATCTTTAACTAAATTTGTTAACTAATATTATTTATTATACTAATAAAAATGTCAAGAATAAGAATTATATTAGTTCGATGCTTTTCGCAGTATATTCTTACAAATAAAAAAATCTTTGACATATCCTCCTTAAAGTCGTATTACAATTCTACGTAAAAAATTTATGTCAAAAAATTAAACGCAGATGAAATCATTGTATGTGTGACAACGCAACGGGCGAGAATCGAGATCGGAATTGCCACGAATCGAGATTTCGAAGCTTAATTCGCTCTTCCAATCTGCGCACGCGGCGCAATTGCGAACCGGAGAGCATTCGGTGAGCGATTAGCGTGATACGGTCTTTATGCGGTTTGTCACGCAGGAGCTATCGAGCTCGTATGCGTGGTTTGCGTGTGCGCGCGCGCGCGTGCATATGTACACACGGCGAACGACGACGCGCATATAGCCCGGAGCGGTGTACACGCACGCGATCGCTTGCCTCTCCGTCAAGTTCTCGTGAAGGCCACCACCATGTAGCGAGTTGAGATGCGAGTGTGTCTCTCGGACTCGGCCTTGGTCACCCGCTTCCGTCAGCTGCGGGCTAATTGTGAATAACGTGTCGATACGCAGGCACGCACGCATGTGCATGTGCACGCATGCACGCACGGCCGAACCTCAGGGCCTCGATTCCGTGACAAGGAGCGACGAGGAGCCTTTCCGTGTCGCGTCTGTTTCTTTGTAGCGTAATGTCGGAAATTATGCCGAAACGGGAGCAGCCGCTCGCTTTATTACGGGTGTCGTGTCTCTCTCACTTCGTTTTACCTTCGTTCTGTACATTCGCCTTTTTTTCCACACACACACACACACACACACACACACACACACACACACACACACACACACACACACACACACACACACACACACACACACACACACAC
>NW_017259375.1:1335200-1340523 GCF_001594045.1 Atta colombica
ACACACACATAAGCGTTCTCTCCGCACTCTTGACCGATGCTGGATCGATGGCAAGGAAATGAGAGAGAAAAAAAAGAAGAAAGATATGTTGACCCGCATTCGTCGCATCCCACATTCAACGTGATCAAACGTCGTCTTTCGATTCCGGGTCGTGTCTGTCTAATGCGAAGATTGCGGTCAATTCGATGTATCATAGGCTGAAAATCACACATGGTCAGATGTCGAGTTAAATGTAAGGGTATCGATATATATGACTCATGGGATTCTCTTTCGACGTAGTAATATTTTCAGACGAGCTCTTAGGTCAGTATTTATACTCGGTTCTTATATTTAGGCCGCCTTAAGTATAGTCTTAAGATGTCATAAGTCAATTACAAAACATCTGACATGGTCTAAAATATTAATAAACTTCGATGAATTTATCGCGGCGAGTCAAATATTGTCATAATATCGATAGGAAATTATCTTATGGAATTATTGATTATCGAATGTAGGAAAAACCTAAATTTAAGAATTTCCTAAAAATATTAATTAAATAAAAATAACAAATTAATTAAATCAATGCCCGTTTCTGATTTCTCTGTTACAGACGAAAAAGAACAATCCCAACCGCATTAAGAGACCCATGAACGCTTTCATGGTCTGGTCGCAGATGAGGCGCAGAGAGATTTGCGAGAAACAACCAGATATGCATAATGCTGAGATCAGTAAAAGTCTAGGGAAGAATGGAAGTTATTACCAGAGACAGAGAAAAAGCCTTACAGAGAAGAGGCCGAGCGACTTAGGAAGATGCATCAGAAAGAATATCCAAATTACAAATACCGACCCAGGAAGAAGACTTCAAAACCTGCTGAGATTTTGAAGGCAAAAGAGAGGAAAAGAACGCGAAAATCGGTATCTCTATCATTGTCGTCACTACCGCCCTCTCCATCATCGTCATCATCGATGTTGTCGACGCCATCAAACAGTCCGGCCTCGATGCTCGCCAGTTCATCCTTGTCACCGCTGTCGCCGGTCTCCGCGGCACCCGCTGCTAGTCACGCTGCCAGGACCAGAAATGATAATAATAACAATACCCGACAACAGATGCTGAAGAAACCGATAAAAAAGCTTCAATCGAGTCTTAAACCGATGTCCAGGTCGAACTCGAAACATGTCGAACTGACTTTGGAGACCCTGGAAACGCCACATCATATGTTACGCTCTGATGTGGATTACAACTCGGCACCGTTATCAATTCCCGGCAAGGTGCCCACCAGCCCGACCTGCGACACCCCCGATTCGCCCGAGTCCGCCTTCTACGAGGAGAGTTACAACTCTGAGAATGTTATCAACAACAACGCGATCTGCAATATTGCTCCTAAGATCAAACAGGAATCAAAAGTAGAACTGAGAGAACCGAAGGTGGAGCCAAAATCGGAATTGGATGAAATGAATTTTGCCTCGAAAGACATAATTCTGGCGTCTGTAGATTTGCCGTCGACAATGCGACCGGACAATCATGGTTACTGTCACACGAATTTGACTTCCGCTGTTCGGCAGATGAATTTCCAAGTAAAGCGGGAACCCACGCAGCCTACGATGATGAACGCCGTTGTTCCGATGACGATGCTTCAGTCGCCAGTGTCCATTATGTCGTCCGTCCTTGCAACGCCGACGACGGGCATCACGGGAGGTGCCATCGACGATTGTCTTCTCACGGATGAGACTCTCATTAGCAACATCGGTCGTCATCCGGTTAATCTCGAGGAACTTATTAACAGCTTTCCACATCTCTCCGATCAAACATTAACCGAGTTATCGTCCGACATCGAGATGGATAGTTTGACATTGCCGGATTTAGAGTTTAATCGTAATGAGGAGATTATGTCCATACTCAATACTGACGAATGGAACGCCGAGTCCTACTGAAAAGTCAAGAGAAAAAACGAAGATGGAAGAGGAAGATAAACAGAATGCGCATTATTGGTTTGTATGGAGCGTTTTCACGCATAGGGACAGATAATCGTTACAAATAATTGTCCTCCACGTTGCTCGAGGACATCAGCAGAGAATTCATTCGCCATGTTCCGCATGAACCGATTGACAAAGATCTTGACCGAACGCATCGACGTGGTGCGCGAAGCAGATAACGCGTATTATCGCGATCGTTATCAATATTTCTTTCACTCGGATCGCACGCTCGAGTTCATTTGAACGAATTATCATTCGCTATCGCGCGTCTTCGTCTTTTGTATTTGTCGCTAGAGTAGACACGCTACTCTTCGAATATACGAGTGTTTTTTTTCGGCCGGCGCGCGTCGTGGCTTTCCGTGTTGTGCTTCGTGCAATTCAAGTCTTGCACGATCAATCGTTAGATCAGAAAGTGATTTTTCGAAGGAAAAAGGTACTATCGTTTGATTTGCAGTTAGCTTCTAATATAACGAGTATATTTGTGGATAACAAAAACCTGCAATTAGCATAAATAAAAATGAATCCAAGAGATACGGCATTACGTGGCCTTTATCAGTTTTTATTTTCCTTTTCTTTCTGAAAATCCGCAAAAAATATCCCGAATTCTTGCTCGATATTTCGTTGCGTAGAAATCGGGAAACGGTCAGCGCCTAATAATAGATTAATTAATAGACTCCGATTCGCGGATGTGATTTTGATTAGACGATTGTTGCAACGCACATCATCTTTGATATTTTGGTTCATATGAAAATATCTTTTTTAAATTTTTCGTACGAACCAATGTATCAAAATTTTTCGAGATCTAAAGCGCTCAAGTCTTCGTGAATTCTTTATTCGTATTTCGAATATCAGCACGGCGTAAGATTAGTCAGCTCAGCAAATAGCTGACGAATCATCCGTGCGCGGCATTAACATCGATTACTGAGAAGAAAAAGACAAACGTTAGCCACGACGCGTAACGGTTTCGGAATTTTTCTTTTTTTGTATATGTACTGTAGTATACTTTTGTATGAAGTTAGATATAAGCGTAAGCGGGCGGTTGAATTCGCGTGGTTTGGAAGTTCTCAGCTGATAATTCATTGATAAATATGAAAATCGTCTGTCAAAATACAAAATTCTTCGTCTCTGCGAGTTGCAACCGCCCGTTTTTTGTTGTATATATCGAAACTGTATTTAGTAGAATATAATATATATTAAAAATATAAGTAAATCCATCTCCACTCGTGATGTGAATGACGCACGCATTTTATGTGACATCGGTGCTTTTTCCGATTCCGTTAAAATTAGTTAAAAAGATTTAAAATTAAAATTGAGATTTTTATTTAATTTGGTAAAAAAATTATGAAAAATTATTTATTAAATAAAAATAAAGTATATTAATGTACATATACATATTTTAATATAAACGATGAAATTATATCCTGATTAAATTTAATGTACAAATTTTAATATAATTTAACTGAATTAAAAAATATATTAATGTATTTAAATTAAATTAAAATGTTACATTAAATTTAATCAAGATATGTCCTATTTTTCATCATTTAAAGCAAAAGGAGACTTGTGCTTGTTTATGTCTTTTTTATTTTTTATTATTATTACGCTCAGTGCAAATTTCTTCTGGGTTTTTAAATTAAGACGATATTAAAATCAAAATCGAAAAGAAAGTTATGATTTTATTTCACCTTTTTATTTGTACTTGTCTTGTACATACATAAGCACAATCAGAAAATGGAAACGATCAAAAAGAAATTATATTAGTTCAAAAAAAATTAAAAATTACAAAATTGTTTTCGTCTATTAATAAAAAAAAAAAAAATAAGGAACTTGTGCAACGTCGATTACTAGTTAATTGCTTTAAACAAGTTATACAAAATTTAAAAATCTTAAAAACTTTCGAGGAGAAACATATGAAACAGATAAAGGAAGAATATCGATTGATATAATGTGCGTGCGTGCATTGCTTCATGGAAAATATATACACTACCGTTCATGTAAGTTTTTGGATATTCTTAAAAAAAAATAAAACATTCTTGTGCAATTTTCTTTTATTTTGATAGCAACTGCAATAACAATATTAATTATCACAGATTGATAAGTTATCTATAAGAAAACTTACAATTTTTTCTCATAAAAAATCCTTTTTTTGCTTTGATTACAGCTTTATATTTTGGACTTTCTGTTAATTAATTTTTCAAGTGTATTTGATCTCCAGATACTTTAGAAACTACTGCCAAAATTATAATACGATCCCATTTTTCTCATCCATTTGTTATTTAGAGAGATTTTTCGAAAAAAATTATAAGTTTTTCAGGTACATATCAAATAGTGAGATATTTTTGTCATTTTATAATTAAAAAGATCAACTTATGTTGCTAAAATAAAAAAAATTGTATAAGAATGTTTTATTTTATTTTTAAGGGGTCTAAGAGCTTATAAACGATAGTATACATACATAAAAATATATATATATAAATGTTGAAGAGTGAATAATGTGTGAGACATCGTTACGTTGACGATAGTCGTTGCGCCCTCCCGCGAGAAATGGCGAAGCGATAGGCAGGATTCGATCACCAAGTATTCCCTCGACAAAATCAAGAACCTCGTCACCGGACAAATAAAACGCGGAAGGATAATTGTACGCCCAATCATGATCGATCGGACATGATTAATCTTGTCGAGTTTGGCGAGTTGATGTTGAATGAATGTGATCGACGTGACGCAAAATGACAAGATGTACTTTTAGAGAATTTGCTCAGATAATTGTTGTCGGATATCCCTCGAGATATCCTTAAAGATTTCATTAGATGTTGCTTTCTCCGAACGTATGTCCCAGAAAGGAAAAAAAATGATAGAAAAGAGAAATTCGTACTTCGGGGCTACGTTTGGGAAAAAAAATCATCGAATAGAGGCAAGGCATGTCGCTTCGATTGAAAACGGAAACGGTCCCACCGGGAGGATAACAGCACGAGCTGTTTTTCTCCGATCGGTCGTGCGCACAGTCACCGACGTTAGATCTAGCGGTTATGATCCATCATCGGTATCGAGCAAGCAAGATCGGAGTGAACCATGCTCGACTGGCCGCACGATTATCGATATATCAAACACTTGATCTCATAGTCTCCAGTTACAAATTACATTTATGTTTGCGTAGGGGTTAATTTTCAATGATTTGTTCGTAAACGGTGATTATATCTATAATCGCACCATCAGTGAATTTACTGTCACCTGTCTTTTGTTCTTTTCTTTTTACTTCTCTTGGTAAGATTCAAACGCTGCTCTTTGCAATGTAGCAGCTCTTACGTTGCTATTATTCTCACTATTCGTATTAACATTGTTTTATATATATATATATATATATATATATATG
>NW_017259375.1:1340582-1342296 GCF_001594045.1 Atta colombica
ATATATATGATTATTATTATTAATATTATACTTTTATTGTAATTACAATTATCGTAATTATTATTTTTATTATTATTGTCTTTATCAATTCTATTGCTATTATTACTGATATTATCATTATTATTCATATTTGCTATATCGTCAATTGCGAAAAAAAGAATTGGATTCGGCGAACACAGCGTGAAAAAAAAACGAGCGAGCGGCTCCGACACAATGCGTGTGGAGTACGCGATCCTTAAAACTTGCGGGAAAAAAAACGAAAAAAAAAAATTAATTTTTGATCGGTGAGCAAAATAAATTGCTCTGTGCGAATTATATTCATAAATTCTGTTTCTTTCTCTTTCCTTTCTTTTTCATTTCATCAACACGTAGGCGAGCGTCATATGTCAACACTGCGCCAGCCAATTAGTGCCCCAATTAATCGCATACAGCGCTTTTTTTATTTTCTTTTCGATTTTTCTCGAGAGAAACGATCGCCGTAACTGATCGTTTTCTTTAAAGGGCGAACGACGTGCTTGGAAAGGAAAGAGAAGGAACTAAACGAAACCGGATGTAATACTGAGAAAAAGAGAATAAAATACAAAGAAAATACAGTGCCTATCACTCCGGTCTGGAAACTCTCGTACAAAAATCATATACAGGGCCAAGAGGAACAAAATATAATGTTAGTGTTGATAGCTATTTACATGAAAGCGCAATAAAAATTATTACGATACAATTGCTCCGAAATTCTCGTCTCCTTTACTAAGGTTCTCAGGAAGTTTCAGGAAGATGATCAGACTCGGTCCTCGCGAAACGGCAGAGATCGAAATCGGACAGGATTACCATACGGTGAAGGAAACGAAAGGGAGAGCCGTTGCTCTAGGAGCGAATGATCTTTCACGAGTAAAAACAGGCTGTGTCGATTCTAAAGTTGTTAAACGCTTCTTCGCGGACAGCATTACATATCAAGCCGCGTTAACGCCATGTTCGTTCACCGCTCGTAGCTACACAAGAATGCACTCGCGACGTGCGTCGCGATGCGTCAAACGCAACAGAGAACTGCCAGCAATATCGCGCGATGTCTGCGTCGAAGAATAATTAATGTCTCGGTGATTAAAAAGATAAATAGATAAATAAATTTTTGTTCCGTTGTAACGCACATCGAATAATATTCAAGATAATTTTTAAAGAAATCAACGTCATACAACACTAAACTTGTAGCAACAATGTTACGTTTGCAATGTTATTGCAATATTGCTGGAATGCAATATTGCAATGTTGCTGTAATATTGGTTGTTGGAATAATATGTGCTGTATGGGATCGGAATATTGAATCAACATCACACGAACATCTCTTATTTAACTTTTAAATGTTAAAATCATTGCGAGGTTGTTCCAAATTAATAATTCAAGTTTAGAATAACAATGGACCTTTAAACTTTCGAACTGTCCAAGCTTTAAGGCTTTAGGCGCGCGTCTGAAAGTGGCGCAGGATGGTTACAATGAGCGGGAAGAAAAGGGGGGAAGGGGAAAAGGAGGGAAGGAACACCAGTTCAGATATCGTAAATTACTCGAGCAATTTGCAGCCGAGTGCACACGACGAGGAAGGGCACTTGTGCAAACAGAGGGCGATGAGCGAAAGAGCACGAGAAACTGACTTCTCGGGACCGGTCGAACGGAGCGCGAGCCACCTTTTAATTCGCCCCCCCCCCCCCCCCCCCCCCCCCCCCCC
>NW_017259375.1:1342396-1350303 GCF_001594045.1 Atta colombica
CAACTTTATGAAAGCCATTGTTCCCGCGAGTAGAGATCGACGATAAGTACGCAAATACGCATCGTTACGTACATTAGCTAGATCATACGCGTGCACACAGAAAAATATCATTTTATTACTAAGAAAAATGATTACTCAATTTACTTCCTTCTTTTTAACTGATGGTTATCATTAATAAATTTATTTTCTTGCTAATAAATTTTCTTAAAATATACTTATTATAAATTTTAGAAAAAACTTATTATGTGCTCAAAGTAAGAATTTATTTTCTTTTGAAAAATATTATAATATTATAATTTGATCGAAGAAGCAACTTTATGTAATAAGCAAATCGAATTTGTTTTATTTTAATAACCTTCTTGATTAAATTCATTACTCTTTAAAAGTCTAAATTTAATAGATAATCACTGATAAGTCAGTGAAATTCAATTAAAAAGAAAAGAACATTTGAGCTTTAATAATAATTGAAATACCGATACTTGCATATCAGTTCCAATCTTTCAATATCATGTACATTAAATTTATACACTAAAGCAAAATTAGTTAAGTTAATGATTTCACGTTTCATTCACTGATTACTAATGACAGTGGACTGATGTCAGTGGTTATCCACTGATTCAAATTTAGAGAGTAAGATTCAAAACACATCTTGAATAAATTTGATGCTTATGATAGGTTTGCGAATATATGAATTTTTGAAGTACTTGAAATTATATTATATGCATACAACTATTATGCGCATACAATATGTATTTTTCTGTGTGTGTGTGTGTTTTGTGTGTGTGTGTGTGTGTGTGTGTGTGTGTGTGTGTGTGTGTGTGTGTGTGTGTGTGTGTGTGTGTGAGGGTTTCTCTCTCTTTCTCGTGGGGCTACGATCGTGACGGGTGCGCATTCGGACGAAGAACCGTTCTTGTGAACTCACATCGGAGCGTGACGAATGGCAAGGATTGTGAAGCGGGAGTTTGAAGCAACCTTGACAGAAACCTGATAATGATTCACGTAAATAAACCGCGAATCATTACCGTGCTAAGAAACGATAAGCAAAGTATCGATCGATTTACGAGCGGCTGTAGGAAATTGAAAAACGAGAAAAAACGCGACACGGTGCACCATTTGTCGCGAAGATTTTCCTTCTGAATCAATATACACTTATTACATATAACAACATGCACATTTCTGCTTAGAAAAAGTTGTTTGGCACATATGAAGAACCGGCTCGCGTGCTCGATCGTTTCTGTCTGTCCCAAGTTTTGTCAAGTTTTTTATAACTGTTCGCGAATTAACGACCGGCGCTATTTAGATTATTCACCAGATAAAAAAAAAATTCTTTTCGTCCAAACACGCGTTCGTTACGATCGTAATTTTGCATCGTGCTTAGTGGAAGAGGCAGAGAAGCGTGTCCGTTCGGCGGACGGGAGCGGGAATTTCGTATGCGAGCGGGTACAACAGCGAGATACCTAAATCGATGGATATATATTGCAGAAGCGACCAAACAAGAAAAAAAAGGAAAAAAAAAGAAAGAGAGGAAGTTAACGAACGAGTTACAAAGTATATGAGACGGGGATACGTAGCTGTATGTTAAAAGAGAAAAAGAATTCGCGCAGCGTCGCGAAGAAAGCGAGACGATGCCGACTTGCGTTTTGCTCTCACGTAGATTTATCGAAATGTTATCGAAAGGGTCTCTCGTATTCCCAACTTGTGCCGAAGACGCACGCTCTACACAGTGAGAGACGGGAATGTGGGAAAACTCTGGATTTAGTGCTTCCATCAAACTCTATCTAGCTGAGATTTCTCTTAATTTCCCCCCTTCGAACGCAGATTGCATTATATATGTTTGCTTCGCGGTGATGCTTTGTAAAAAGGTAATTAATTTCGCGAGATGTATTCCTATCGATTATTTCCAATTCAGACACTTGTACAGGATTATTTTGTACACGGTAAAAAAAAACAAAGAGACACGCAAGTCATTTGAATGCAACAGATTTGTCGTTTTGTGGTTACGTTCGGATTTACTTGCTTTCTTCGCATCGCAATCGCCTTCTATCCTTAACGAATGTCGTCGGTATAACTTGGAGAGCCGCGAGCTTTCTTTCACTGATCTCTAATAATAGTTATATACCAGATTTCGCATATAGATGTTAGGACTCGTCTCGAGAACGGGGGAGAGGGGCAAACATGCGTGCACTTTCCACCCGATACAAATTGCTGCTCAAATAAATCGTAAGCCGCGACACACGCACCTCGAAGTCGCACCGACGACATTATCTCCGTGTTGCGATTAGGGTTTTACAATTTTTACAAAACTTCATCGAGTAACATGTAACTTAGGCGCGCGCGCACTCGTGGGCATTCGAATCGATCAGTATTCTGCAATCGATTGCACTGTAATATGCACTACAGCAGCGGTGAACTTTCGATTTCAACGACAATTGATCACTGTTGAGCGCATATTTTCGCCTCAATTTAATATGAAATATCTGAACCGCTCAATCTGTCGAAGTTGTCCAACTTGAACATTAATTAATTAATTATTTCTCAATCTTATTTTTAAAACTAGAAAAATTAAAATGAGATTGAAATTAATCATGTAAGAATGATATTTATTGACAATGCGATTGATAATTTGGATGCCGGTTGAAGATATTTGAACAAATATTGATCTTCAATCTTATCTTTAAAAAATTAGAAGAATTAAAGATTGAAGTTATCATGTAAGAATGATATTTATTGATATTATGATTATACTGACTCGATTCGGATGCCAGCCAGAGCGTACGCATGTACTCGTAAATATAATACACACACACACACACACACACACATATGTGTGTGTGTGTGTGAACGACTCGACAAATAGATGTGTAGTAGTTTCTAACAAATTCTTAGCGTGTATATATGTCCAATTGAGAGCGTTATGGAACGAGAAGAGGTTTTTTGATATATTTCGAGATTGCGCTTCGATGGGCTACAAAGTTACATTTGGTGTACGTGATAAGGTTTATTGAGAGCCATTATTTACGGTTAACGTGTAATATCTATATTGATCGGATAATGCATTCGTGTACCTTAGGCGTTTGTCGCGTGACGTGTAATCGCTTGTATCGATATGTATCGAGGATGGAGGCAGGTTTTTCGCAGGTTTCTCTTTCTTCCGTAGTAAAGACCGGTACAGATCACTTCCTCGATGCTACGTGTTATCGTTGTTCCAAGAGGGAAAGTAAAACAAAAACGAATGCAAAAGTGCAGCCTTTCGCGTGAGAAAGAGGGAGAGAAAGGAAGTACACCAAAGTGCAATATTCCGCGAAGGCAAACGGTTAGCTCTGAAATAGAAATCACCTTTATCGAGATACGTAACGCGCTGAAAAAAACCTGATTTCAGCCGACACGTCTATTTTTCATGGCCGAAGGGCCGATATACTGAAAGCGAGAAGAAAGAAGCAACACTTTCGATGAGGAAGAAGAAGATGCCGTAAATTTTTCCACGATATTTTTACACGAATCTGTATCTCGCAATGACCGATCGATTCTCAACTTTCTCGCGATCAAAAGGGAGAAAAAGTCAGGATCTTTTGTTTCTCTCGTGTCTTTTTAATTGTCGCCGTTTTGTTACGTCGCTTGGTCGTTTCCGTTTCTTTTTCTCCTTATGTGAAACGGAAAAGAAATCAATTTTCGTCGAAGAGATCGTCAATTTTCGCTTACTTTCTTGTTTCTATACGTTCTCTGTACGCGTTTCTTTGCCGAAGCATTGTGGAGCGTTTGTACGAAAGAAATATATTCATGCGCTTCTAAGTTATATATCATAGCTTTTAAGTTGCAGTATATACATATAAGAAAGAAGCAGACGATAACGACTAACTTTAAATACCACTGTACATTTGTATTTAGTAATCTTGTTTATAATACATTATAACATTATTATATTGTTATTAAGTATCCGATTTGTATCATTTTTTATCGAAATTATTAAAAAATAACTTAAAAATAATCAAGTGGTTTCGTTAATTTGCGAAACAATTACATTCCACGATCCTTTCACATCATCTGTTCTGTCACCGTTTTCAGCATTAATTAACCTTCGAGCGGCCCCGACCGGCGGCGCCGAGACGTGGAACGCATCTGATTACTTGGCATCTCGCTTCGTGGAAGAAACAGACGATCTAAATGTAACAGCTGCTGTAATTCTTTTCTTTTTTTTTTTCACTCTCAGTCAATTATTGTCAGTCTATTGGGATTTCATTCTGCAGAAATAATTAATAATAAGAAAAATTCAAAAGACAATCTCATGGAAAGAGAGATTATAATGCAAAAGGATGATCACGTATCTTGGATAGGCATCGTCAACGGTGCCTGTTTGCGTGACTTTTCAAGACCCAAAACTTGCCTGAGGCTTATAAAGTAGCTCAATTGTAAATTGCGTTCGTTTCTTCAGTCGACCAACAGCCTGCTGAATTGCGAAGCAATCGAGAATTCAATTTGCCGAAGGCACGTCCCATCGCGGTTTCGACGACACAGGTCTTCGAGGTAAGTAATCGATAACGCAGAGGAGAGAAGGTTGGAAGAAGGGAATTCTCCAGAGGAAATGCGAAGCGTCAAAAAGAAAAAAAAAAAGGAAAACGACGAGGACTCGCGGCCATTCGCGCGTCGTTCTCTCCTTGGGATTTCCTCCCTGAGTGGAGAGTTGTCTCGTTCTCTCAGCTCATCGGCGTTGATAATAACGCGCAGTACGCTATTAATAGCGCGGGCCTCGCGATCGCGGCATGGAAACGTGCCGCGCTTTCGATTTCATCCTATCACGCCTGTATGCAGTCATCCGCCCTTTTCTCCGCCGACCAAGGCCTGGCGTTGAGCTGCATCGCGGTGGCCGAGTAATCTCCGATTGCCAAAGCGCGGCTCGAGCACGAAGCACGATAACGGCCGTTATTTTACGATATTGTTATCTAAGACTCAGTCAGCATCAAAGTACCTTTTTCATGTTGACGCTCGATACACTCACTTTCAGTATCAAAATAGGTTACATAATCAAAGCTGCGATGGTGGCTTTGGATCAATAATTTTACCTGTCTTTTGCGTATTTCATATGCTAATTGTATGTATATGTGTATGCAAATACACAATAACTTAAATTAAATTAAATTAAAGTTAACGATGACAATGAAAAATGCATGAAAATGATGTAAGAATCCATGAATATAGAGTTCAATCGTGAAAATTGCAATCTTGAATTGAATGCTCTAAATAAATTCAATTTTTAGCGTCAGGCACTAAGCGTCAAATTAAAATCACATGACGTTGCTTTTTAGTATCTCAAGAAATGGCTTTAGACCGCTTCGCGATCTTCCATGTATCCGAGGCATGTCAATTCTACTGCGAGATCAAATTTCATCCCTTTTTCAATTCATTCTTTTATAAGCAAAAAGCATTGAGTGTTTTCTTTATAACATAGAAGATTGCAGTAACATTTCTGTAACATTTTCAATGTTATTGCAATATTGTTAGAACCTTGCAATGTTGTTGCAATATTGCCGGAATAATGTGCTGTATGGGTTTCCATTTAGGAAAGTTGATACGAATATCATTCTATCTTTCTTGAAATTCAAATAAAAAAGAAGGTAGTGCATTACTCCATTTACATTTCATTTAATCCTTAGATACTTAAACTAATTAAACCTACGTAATGACCAAACTAGATTAACTCAGATTTCTCACAGTTTTCTTTGAAACATCATTTCTAAAACATTTTAGACACTTCAAATACTGAATAATACTGAAAACTTTTATTGTCATTATTATGTATTGCTAATTTGATCGGAGCAAAAAATTAAAACAAAATAATCACACATGTAGAAATCTAAGTTATTCTCGCTTAGATATTTAAAAGATAATAGCTTGATAATAACTCTTTACGATTAATCTCTTTAAAACTTTACGATTACATTCATCAAAGTATTGTTCTATCGATTCTAGACTCAAAGATACGAAATGTTTATTACTTAACTTAGTCGCCATCAGATCAAATGCTTCAGACGATACATCGCGGTCGCGGGGCGAACGTTTCTACGATTGGACTCGTCATTTACTGCGGTACAGAAAATAAATATTTTCCGAGTGCGATTTCTTTTTCGTGGCGTGATGATTGAAATAACACTCCCGCGACTGTGTTTTCCTTCGTTTAGTCGATACGTTACCGCTGCCGCGGACGCGTATTTTTGGAGCCGCGTGTCGACGTGCGGCTCGATGCAGGCTGATACGCTCGAATGCGGAGGACTCCCATCCGAATTGACTATTAACAAGATTGTTATTAATAGCGAATCGTGTCGATTCGTGCTAATAAAAATGCCACGGCGTATCGCTTTCAATGACGCCGCGAATGTTTTTTCAAAGAACGCGTAAACACGGACGGAGAGTAAAAACGACGCCAAGTGATACCGATGACGCGTGGAGTCAGCTAAGATTAACGCCAAGATACGTCGGTGTCCGCTGATCACGTCTTAAACTTAGCGAGCGACATGTGAGTCGGATATTTTTCACTCGTGTATGTCAAGCTCATGCTAGGAAAACATTGATCGAGCATCGAGCATCCGTGGTCTGACAGACAATTTATGTGACTATATAGACTCCTTTTTTTTCCTTGTGTGCTAAATGGTTTCTTTCTTAGAGCGCAACAATTTTTGCATGTTGTATCACTCTTACACTGTGAAATTTCCAGCACAACAGTTGTTCAATGGAAGTCCTAAAAGACGTCCTACGCCCTTTCTATACATATAACTGGTATAGTTAAGTTTAACTTTCAGTACAGGGCATTTAATGTATAACAAAGTACTCAGGCAATCTCCAGTTCTCTGTTATATTGCTAAATCCTTTAATAGTTTAGCTAAACTGTTATTATTACAAATACAAAAAGCATTCACTATAGAAAAGTCTTAAGTATAAGATATTGTATCTACAGAGTGCGTCACCAAAATTCGGACAAATCGAATAATTTCTTTAAACAAAAGATTTTAATGAAAAATTAAATATTACAAAAAATGCTTTTACATGGCACTTGGGGAATCCCTATAGAATAATTATTCGATATATCTCCCGTTAACTTGAATAATGGCCTCTATTCTCGGTCTGAAGCATTCGCATGCACGCTGTAATATAGCGCTGTCCATGCCGACGAATGCTGCTTCAATAGCAATCCTTAATGACGTCACATTGAGATGCCTTGTTTGTGACCCTTTCAACTATGCTCCATACGTAGTAATCCAAGGGATTTAAATCTGGGTTGTTGAGAGGCCAGAATGAGAGATCGAACAACTCGGCTTGTCTTGGCAGCCTCAGAGAGTATCTGTTGTATCTTTAATGTACGATTTGTATCGAAGGTCTTCCTCGGCAATTCGATGCATTGTTGGCTCACTTATATCAACAATCGATGCTAATTTTCGCAACGATTGTCCTGGGTCATCCGAAATCAGCACTTGAGTTCTTTCGACGACTACGGAGGGGGTCCTCGCGATGCGTTTTTTCGAGTGACTCTTCCTCCCTGGCATACTGGAATTTTCGTTAGACTGTTCTAAAGCCGTATATTTTGCCACAATGTCATAAACGGTTTATTTCGGGTATCCAAAGAACCGAATTATTTGCGTTGCTGAGCGTCCAGCACAGAAGGCCTTCGATGATCGGTTCTTCGATTATACTCCGTACTTGGTTTCAACATCGCGACCATTTTGAGAATACTTTTGACTTTACTACAAGCATCATGTTTTCTCGGACATCAACAACAATCTCTGGCGGAGACACAATAGCGGACAATTTAAATTGAAATTTGTCCGGATTATAGTGACGCACTCTGTATATTAAAATAATTTTTGGGCCATAATTGACATTTTCTAATTTCTAAATTATCTATTTATATAATTTATATA
>NW_017259375.1:1350403-1370630 GCF_001594045.1 Atta colombica
ATTAAAATCAAAACTTGACACTTCTCAAGATTTCATTGTGAATGCATATGTACGTCTTTCTTTGTGTATTATCTCGTCCACTTATCTTTTGGACATCTATATTTTTCTTATAACATCTGATTATTTCTCCTCATATCATTTGTTAAACGCGTTCAACTATTACTCGCAATTGGGTAATCCTTGTACTAATGGTTAAATTTGACTTCAATTTAATTCATTTATTAAGTGCAAGTATTAATGTGAACGTTGAAACTAACAGAAGAATAAGAAATGGGTCCATTTAAATCTTGATATGGAAGTTAAAAAAACAAAATTATTTAACTCAAGGAATTGGATTAAACTATTGCTTCTTTTTTTATCTAACATAAGGTATATTCCGAGAACACGAGTATCTCTCCTCGATGTCTTATCCTATTTTTCACAATATTCTCTCGTGATATCTGTCCCGTGGTTGTCTTCCTTAAAGAAGGCGTAAAACCACACTCCGGCATAGTGCTAAAATGCGATGCGCGTAAAACGGAGCTACTGCGGTGCGCTCGCGCGAGGCGAGCTCACAGTAAAATAATCGCTCAAGGTCCGCGGTGGCGTTGCACCCGGCCGGTCAGGGCTGGCAGCAACCGCACTGTTTACATCGCATATACACACGCCGGCTGCATCGTTTGAGAGCACTCCGTCCCTCTCTCTTTCTCTCCTTCCCTCTCTCCCACCCCCTTATTCCACGCTTTCTATTCCTCCTGAACGAAACGCACGCGCGACTGACTGCATTTATATGCGTATGCAACTCAGTTGCGTCGCGGTCGCTGCTTCTTGGTAGCGACGACAAGTATAACACCGCGCATTTATGACACGCGCGCGTCGCACATGCCTAAATTTCGATTCGACGTTCTTCTAGTTGACGATTGACACGTGTTATGATGTTGTTAAGATGCAAATAATCGAGGGAACGAGGCGATCAATATTGAAAGAGAAATACATCTAACACACGCCTAGAAGAGAGAGTGTACACGTGGACAAACTAAACTCATTTGCGAGCCAAATAGTTGTACCTCGAAATACTAAATCTTTCGGCAAGGTCTCATTAAAGGCCTCAGGATCGTAAATCGTGCGCTTCCGCGACAACATGTTCGGGACAAGGTCATTTGAGTATCGAATAGACAATATGGACCAGTTGCAACACTCGTAGATATACACACGCGTTTAGCATGAAGATTCTAATTCAGACATTTTACTATGTTGGCGCAGATGAGAGGCACGTGTTGCTTGCGACGATATCAGGCAATTCAACAACTGAACGGACACGTGTAACAGCATTTTATTTACTTCATCTATTTTAATGATGAATAATCAAATTCAGAAATAGTAGCTGCTGCTGCAACTACTTCTTATCCTTTTGCAATAGATCATCGGAGAAAAATTGATTGACTTGTGAATGTTAGATTACGATTTGCTCAAAGAGAAATTAGAACAAGACTATCGTAAGCCTAGGATACGGTATATATTTTTGATTATATATTTACCCTTTATATATAAACCCTTGTGATATTTAAAGTACACAACATGCAGCAACTCCAGCATTGTTTGTTGGAATTAATCCTCAATTACAGTTGTGAAAATTGCATCTAAGTTCCAAAGTGTTTTGTCTCTTTGAAATGCAGAATGCAAACCTTTACGGCGATTAATAGAAAAAGATTCAAAATTTTTTTATCTGTACAATTTAAAAACTCATAGTACCAATATTGTGTACAACCGTCTAAAATTTTTTGCTCTGGGTCCAAATGACCAGTTGCTGGAGTTGAAGATTAATTCTTTCATGCAAATATCTAGAAATTAAATGAGGCTTACCCAATAAAGAAGACTGCAATTGATAGATTAACCTATGTGCAAATGATTAAATAATTGGAGCGATACTCTTCGGAAGCGTTTGACCGTTTATTGTTGCTAAGACTGACTCAAGCAAAATCGAAACGTTCTGAGTATTGTTAATAAAGACCATACACAAGTTTTTTTACACAAGTTAATTAGCACTTCAATTACAATTATGCTTCTTTTTATTAAGCCTCGTTTTATGCTTAATTTTTTTGATATTTTCGAGTCTTTTAATTTTTTTCTATTTTTAATAAACAAAATCCTATTGTGCATTATTCTTATGATCTTCTTATCACTATCACTTCTATCACTCATTTCATCCTGCACCAAATTTGTTCTTCACTTTTTCACTTAAAAAATCTGAAATTTTCAGAAATTAAATTTATTCCTAAACTTTCAAATTCTTAAATCACATTAATCAGATGGTGATTTATTCTATGTACTCACGGTTATTATTTATTATTTATTTATTTTTAATAAATTATTATTTTAATTTGTTTGAAAGACTATGATTGAAATATTTAATCGAAATAAAATGCATGATTAATATATATGTGGGTAAAAAATGATTATAAATATGAAAAACATTTTGTAAGTAAACAATCCAAATATAATTGGGAGGGAAAAAAATGTTTAAAAGCTAAAAATTAATGCATTCTTAAGCACTAGCAAACTAACCTACGAAAGATAGACACTGGCTCTTGCAAAGTGTTGTCTGATGGAAACCTTACATGTCAACCTCCGGAAATGCCTACTGTGACTGATAGTCACACTAGTCTACCAATAGAGAAGTTGATACTTTTATCCTTCTATCTTTTTCTTTTTTATCATTTCGGTCTTACTTCATCTTAGAATGCATTCCATTTGACGCTCGTAAAACTCATGGAGTCACTTCAACGAATCACTTCATTATTTATCAAATATTAAACAAAGACAAATAACGTTCGCGAGTTGTAAGTGCTAAATAAAATACACTCATAATGTATGAGTTTCATTTTATTGTAATTGAAATACATTGGAATATTTGTATTAAAAATAAGCTAGGCAGAAAAACTTTTATTAAACTGAAAATGCATATTAACTTTTAATTTTTAGCTTTTAAACATTTTTTTCCCTCTCAATTATATTTGGATTGTTTACTTATAAAATGTTTTCCATATTTATAATTATTTTTTATCCATATATATATTAATCACGCATTTTATTTCGATTAAATATATTTAAATATATTTCAATCATACAGTCTTTCAAACAAATTTAAATAATAATTTATTAAAAATAAATAGTAGCCGTGAATACACAGAATAAATCACCATCTGATTAATGTGATGTTTTTCAAATAAATATTTGTAAGTTTATAAGATCTTTATTAACACCAGTAATATTAAATTGACAAAATTAATAATGTAATATCTTCTAAATTTTGGAATAAAATTGCGTTTCGAGATCAAATAGTAATTGGTGTGTGGTTTAAAAACAATGCAAAATATATAAAATTCACAAAATTAATATGGAATCGGGACATTGTGAATTATAGGATTCTATGGATCAATGATTGTTTAAAGTAATTCAAAGTGTTTAGATCAATGTATATTATACATGATTGTTACAATGTTGCCCATTATCTATAGATAGATTAAATTCCGTTGTCTTGGGATGTCGTTAATTGTTTTTGTGTTGCGAAAATAATTATTAATCATTTAGAAATGCTTTAATGTTGTTTTTGTAGTAAAAAATACATGTATTAAAGATTAGGCGAAAGTTTCTGTGCATTTTTTTTCATCTTCTATTAATAATCAACGATTTATATTTTGGATATACAAGATATAAAGTTGTATGACTTCAAGGGGGATATAAGATGCTATTAGTTTGATTTTTTTTAAATAATTGTTTGGCCATATGTAACTCACTTCAATTTCTTAAATAGGAATTCCATTTTTTATTGCATATTCTTGTAGCTTAACTCGAGAGCTTTTCAAAATATTACAATAAAATTCCTTTTGGTCAATTTTTGGAAATATGTGTTGTCAAAGTTCAAGTACCGCCGACATTAGCATATAGGAGGAATCTCCAATGATCTTGATCTTGATGAATGTTATTAAAATCCTGAATAACATTCAAGAAATTTTAACCGTTAGTCGAACATCTTGAATGCTTTAATTACATAAAAAATAAGTCAAAATCTTACATTTAAAAGTATTTTTGAGAGTTAAAATTTTTGTGATTCATGATCTAAATATAAGATCTTTTAATGGTCAAAATATTTATTCATTCTGTGAAATTTGTATATATTTCATATTCGATAGTTTTCTATCACACAAAAAAATACATAATTACTCTAAAAATATATTTATATATTTATATACTTCAAAATGAAATAAATGTAAAATAAAAAAAAAGCGAATAATAGATAATAATGTTACGAAATAAGAATTAATAAAATAATATTATATTCTCTAAAAAAAAAATATTTCTTTATCTTAATTATAAATTTTTAGTATTAAATTATATGACTGCTTAGAATAAATTATTTCATTAATTCTTATTTCATTAATTCTTATTCATTATTGCATGTTTTTTTTGGCCGTTTTCTCTTTTATATTTTACTTTGCAAATTACGAGCCTTGTATTTTTTTTAATTTGAAATAAATGTACTTCTTCATCAACAGACAGAATGTCTAGTCTTTTTCGAGTCCATGTAAAGTATACACGCACACTTGGCTGCACATAAGACGACGAAATACATGAATGTTTGGCCTACATATATATGTCGTCGGTTGTGCACGCTCGCGTATCAAGGACTCTTCACGGTTGAGGTGTCTACAGGGCCTAGGTTATTCGCGGACCGATGTGCAATATTAGAAGAAACGTACGTAGACGTTGGGGAGAAGCATGATGGAAACCGCGCGTGGTAACCTTCCGTTCGTTTATCTATATCGCGATCGTGTGTAACCCGTTTTTACTGCGCAAAGTGACGCAATCTCGACAGTTTTGAAAATCTCGCTAAAACAGACACGTTGCGGTAATTTACGTTCGCGTATTGCTCAATACCGTGGAGCGCTAACCCCGGCGCGTGTATTTTACGATTGCAGTTACATGATTTATGTCAACTACTAATGATCATTATCGCAACGTGACGTTATTCTTTCCCTGCCGTCATCGGGAATGTAATTCTCTTGGAAAACTTTATGTTCTTGCTTATCTTAGAGGCTCTCCGAATTTAATAATTTTTTATTTTAATTCGTGTTATTTTCAACGTCCGCAATAGCCAGTTTGATTTATGAAATATTGTAATGTTTTTTCATAATGAAATCATAGTCCAGTTACGTAGATATAGCTACACAGACGTGAAACAAACAACGGGAAAAATCTTTCAATTTTATCGTGTTCAAGAAGATTATAAAATCAAGAAATGACATGATGTATATTTGACTTGTTGTATACTTTTTAACATATAATATAATCTATGATTAGTTTTCCTACTTTATTTTAGCTTTCTATTTTGAATTAATATTATATGCCTCTTGCATTTTTTGCTTATATTAAAATACAGAAATTTGAACTCATTGTAATCTCTGATTAGCGACAATTCGATTTTGATAATTAAGTATAAGAATATTATATAATTAAGTAATAGAGTATAGATATTAAGAATAGAAATTAGGTAATTTTCTCTTTGCAAACAAATAGTAAAAAAACATACAGAAAGGCGCTAAAACGCGTTTTATTTAATTATATTTTTTTCAATCATTAAAGGTCAAAGAATTGCTAGACATCAATTTTTTTATTTTAGCTTTGCACTGTATTGCCTGTCACTTTTTATATTTTTGTATATAAATTATCTAACATTGTAACTATAAATCTATCTTTTTCTTTGATAGTTCTATAATGAAATCAATTATCCATGTTCTGTTAGAATAATAGAAAAATAAGTTGAAGATAATTAAAAATTTTTTGAGTTATTGTAATGTATTATTTTTTTAGAGTCTTAATATATATAAAATAATACTTATACCTATATAGTTACTGTTTTTGAAACAAAAGAATTGTGATTAGTTATTGTTTTTTACAAAGTAATTCCCTATTCTAGTCTATTTTCCATCTTCGTTCTCGACTTATTTTTGTCTCGCCTCGAAAAATCTTCGCGTGTATTATTATTAGGAGAACTTCGTAAGATCGCCAGGAGGGATGTTCGATGCGTCGAAAAGAATTATTGATTCCACATGTCTCCACGTGATCGGCTTTGAATTTATCTTATATTAAAACCAATGAAATCGATTCTTCGTAGGTTTTGTAGGGCGATATAAAGATGAGTATCTACTATGTTATTTTAACCGAACAGGTATATCATCGATTAGGTAGGGCAAACGAAGACACAGCTTGGCAGGTAGGTGTAAGTACAATCGTATGCATTAGTGGCACAGCTCATCCGCATCTCTAAGGAATATTTTACCAATCCCTTTTGTTCCTTTACAAGCATAAGATCGTCAAAGCGTAAAATAATTTAGTGAAAAGATATGCTTATTGATTGTGAATGTCACAGAAAGATTTGCCTGTGGAATGAAGGCTCACTGGGCATCACTAATACGCCTGACTGTACGCGTAGGTAGGCAGGCGGAAAGACAAGTAGATAGGCAGACAAGCAAGCGGACAAGGAGGGCAGGCAGGTAGGTAGTCCGACAGACGTATGGGATATTGCAGGTACGGGCGCAGTCAGGCAGGTACCAGATCACGAATGAGCGAAGCAGACAGATGGTCGAATGCGTATGTATTGACGACCATCCGGTAGTTTGATAAAGGAGATCATTGCCGCCCGGATGCAACGAAATGGCGAAATATTTCTGCGGGTTTTAGATCGATGAGACACGCGTGTGCGGATGAATAGATGCATGGTAAAATACCATCATGTTGCTGAATAAATGTGACGATATAATTTAATTTAATTGATAAACCATTTCGATCGATTTTTGAGAAGATATATAACTTGAAGCTTTTTTTAATTTATGAATATGGAAAATTTTCTATTGGCTGCAAGTTTTTATGTTATTTTGCGTTACCTTAAGCCGCGGATACATAATAAAATGCAAATAATATAATTAGAAAACGGTAAGAATAGCAGTATTATATATTAATACTTCTTGTTAGCATTGAAATATAATACTTTTAATAAGGTAACGACCTAATATAATCTAATATAGTCTATTTGCTGTCTGTAGTTAAATGAATAGTTACTGAGAAAAATATTTATGTACTCATGTTAATATTAAAGATGTTTCATTTAGAAATGTTTAAATCTGATTATCATTTTTTAATATTGGATTTAGCAACGCTAGTCACGTATACTTTTAGCATTGAAAGCAATTTAACATAGCAATAATAGCTAATATAAATATTTAATTAAAAAGTTTTATGATAAGGATAATAAAGAGAAGGTAATAAAAAGCAGGTAATAAAGAGAATCTTACTTGTTCAGAAGATTTATTTTATACAGGAGATGGTATGTTCTAATGACCTGTTTGGAGTTTTGGATCTCTAAATTTTTCTAGATGCTAACCAACGTCACTTAGACACGGCCGAACTTCGCTCGCTGGTGCTCGCGTGGGGCGAAACTATGCAAGATAGTCGCATTGGTATCACTAAATATAACCGCACTTCTCTGGTTCCCGATGACAGCGGCCACGAAGCATGTTTAAAGATTGCTGATGTGATGCACTACTGGATACACCATGTTGCAAAATGAATTATGAAACGCACTTCGAATTTTCAGAATTCATGGAAATCACAAAAATATATATATATTTTCAATCTTATAATTTAAGATCCTCACTGCGAGTTATCGCTATATAAAGTTTCTTAACATAACTAAGGAAATGCTTATTTGTTAAGTTAGATCTAATAAATGCTTAATATTATTTTGGCGTAAATTTATATACATATACAGTTCTGTTCGGTTTTTAAATGTAATCTTAAACTGAAATTAGAATAATATTACAAATTAAATTGACAAACGATTTAATGATACTAATAAGTACCTTAAAATGTAAGAATTTATTGCGAAAAATATCACCTCAGCCATATTTCGAATCTACATTTTTCTACATTTCGTGACAGGTGTCTTTACCAATTCAACCACTGAGTCATGTGATAATATTTACTGCAGTAATTAGTATATTGAAAAGAGTCTGGCAACAGCTATCAAAAGTTGAATAAAATAATTTCAATCAAATGTTCGATTAATATAACCAAAAATAATTTTACTTTTTTATATAAATGTTCAGTAATTATTACCAAACAGTTGGTTATTATATTTGATAATATTTACTAAATATTTAGAAAAGCAAAATTATTTTTGGTTATATTAATCAAATGTTTAATTAAAATTATTTCATTCAACATTTAACTATTATCAGACTCTTTTATCGGTGTACATACTTAAAGGAAATATTGATTAAAGGCACGTGAAATAAACAATAATAAATGGCATTAAATCAATATGTAAATAACATAATTATGGAGAAAAATGGCTTTTCGGTCTGAGCTAAAATTAAGTGCTTAATAATATTTTGGTGTAAATTTATATATTTTACATATTCAATTTTGTAAACTGCGTATTTTAATATTTATTAAATTTAAAGTACTTGAGAAAAAAAGAATGACCAGAGTCTCTTATCTTTTCTAAAACGTAAGAGAATAATTCTGTCCTACTTCCGGCTCTAGGCGCTGTTGAACACGAGTTGGCGAAGAACGAGAATCAGCACCAAAAGATTTTGCACGTCGAACTGCCATTAAACCCGTTGCACCGTGTCGAAGTGATTTTTGCGCGAATATTTTTAGTGTTTCGTCCTTCGTCCCGCATCGGGGTTCAAGGCTCGCTCTCCTTCTCCTTCTTCCGCTCTCGCGTGCTTTCTCTCTCCTTGTTCTCCTTCTCCTTCATCATCGTTGCCGTGAATCCTCGGCCTCTCTTTTTCTTTCTCGTCGTACGTCTGTCAATTCATCTTCGTTTCTCTCTTTCCACTGCCGCACACCGCCTCGGCCAGTTTCGCAGCCACAAAGTCACGCTGCATCCGAGCGAAAAGAGCGAGGATCCTTGCATTCGCGTCGCGGCTACTCGCACATGCAAAAATCTTGAGACTACTCGACGGACGATTTCAAATTCGTTTTCCGTACGTTCTTAGGGATTGCGAAAAGTCTTCTTTCTGGCGACAATTCCAATTTTCGCCCCGAAAGTGAGTTATACACGCGCCTACTATTGTATACTTGTCATCTACTATTCATCGTCTCAGTTTAGTAAAAAGTAGAAAGAAAGCCTGCATGAGTCAACGCAGTTAACGATGAATCATTGAGTATATTCATATATAATAATTACATACAAAGTCGCACATTTGATTTGAATCCTCTTCAACGCTTATTGAATCTTATTGTTAATATAAGGTGGAAATCGAGTTTAGATCGAATCTGCTTGTTTCCCTCTCACATTATCATAATATTCTGAAGAAGATGCAAATCGAAAAATATACGATTTTATATATGTAGCTACTTACTACTTACTACTTATATTTTTTGCATGTAATTATTAGCGAATAACACACTAATTCACGCACTGTTAATTATGTTGACTCATACAGACTTTCTTTTTACTTTTTATATGATCTTCACACGAAAGAATGATTTTGCTGAAGTAAATTTTGTTAAATCATCAAAATAATGTAAGAGCTCAAACTAATTACTAGAAATAGAATATAGAAAGTCAAAATGTTTTGCAGCATTATTCATCATGTTTGAGATTCTTGCGTAATTATGTCAATAAAATTATTTTCAAATCTGTATGTAGTTAAATTTTTAGAAATTTTTTTTATTTTTTATTTGTATTTTTTTATTTGTTATCAAATTTCTCGATTTAGCATTTTAATTATTTTCTGTTGGAAAATTTGAGATTGACACAACAAAAAGTCTTCCTTTTGATGATAATTCCTGATGACCACAAATTCGTGCCAATGTGCGTCTGCATTTTCTCGATTTAGTAAAAAGATGCGGAAATAAAGTGTGAATCAATGCAGTTAACGATGCGTGAATTATTGTGTATATTCACCAATAATTATGAACGAAAGTGAATACAAAGTTGCACATTTCAATCATGATTTGAATCAATGCTTATAGATAAATACACTGAAAGAAATGATTGGTTGCTGCAGCAAATTAGATGGTAAAATATGGCATAGCATTTTTAATTGGCTGTAGTAATTAATTTTTGGTTGCAGCAGCCAATTTTTGATTGCATTAGCAATCATATCTGCAATGTTAGTATAAGATTTCAATAGGCTTTGGTTGCTAACGCAACCAAAAATTGACTGCTGCATCGAATTAAAAATGTTATGCCATATTCAGTCAATCTCTTTTTTCATTGTTGTGTCAGCGGATGCATGATTTATTTTCAGAAAAGCATCATCCAAGGTGGCGTCTTCCAAGCGCTTTATCTCTTTAAATCGAATAACTACGTGCGAGTTGACCTCGCGCATAGAACGAATATCGCGCGTTACGCTCGGCCGCGAAAAGTCTCGTTGCGGGAGGTCAGGCACGATAGCTTTTTATAGGGCCACTTCACTGATTCTCCTCTTTATTCCTCTTTCTTTCTCTTCTTCAGATATATACTCCCACGCTTCGCCTTTTCCTCCGTCTCTTTTCGCCTCATGTTCCTCCCCCTACAATTGTAGCGGTTCGAAATGAGTTTGCGACGCTCATCATGGAAATTCGCGAGATCCCGGCATCCACTAGCAGTTACCGCAATCGTATTGTACTTTTTCTGTTTCGTATTTACTGCTCGAACTCTCTCGTTCGTTCTTCCCCGTATTTATCACTTGTGCATTTGCGTTTACCTACAGGATATTCCCGGTTTTTCTTAGTACTATGATCAAAATTTCGATTAATATATTATTTTTCTCATGATTACATTCAATTCAAGATAATGTTATTAAAAAAATTTTGACTTTTATATTAACAAATAAGTACCCAATAAAAATCATTATCTTTAAGTATTTGAATTTTTTTGCGAAAGAAAAGAATTTGTAAGTTTAATTTTTTCATTCAAGCTTGTCAATACAATTTTTTTAAAAAATTAAGAAAAATTGATTGTTTTAGTTTAACAATTTCTATTTATTAAAATAGAATGTGCTTGACAGGTTTCGCAGCTGAAGAATAAATTTCAATTAATTTTTGAATAATCCAGAAAATGTCCATTGTTTTTATTTCATATGATTAATAGCTATATCTGCATTTCTAACAATAGAAGTTTAAATTTAACTTATTTTGCAATTAGATTTACTTTTTCTCTCTTGATTTTATAAGATTTGTTACTATTTCAGCACAATTTTAAAACATTTACTTTGTAATGAGTTAAGGAAGTCAGAATTTCAATATTTAATTTCTTTATATTTTTGGGTATAGCTGCTTTTGCATAGCGAGTATTCAAATAAACGTCTTAAGAATTTAATACATTAAACATTAGAGGTATTCTGGATTTACGAAAATTTCCAGCGGATATTTTTTATTACGAAATAAAAGAAAGATGCAACAAATCGTTGCTTTACGATAGGAGATTTATTGATCATAGAAGATTAGAAATGTAACTCTCTCTGTTCCGTTAATATGACCTCATTATATCTGCGCTTTCCTCCCGGGCAGCGATTTTCAGTTACTTCGCGAATGCCACGGGGATATCTCCAAAGTGAGCAAAGAAGCAAAGGATGGTTGAGCACAAAAACCAACCCCGTCCAATGATAATTTTATTTTTATTGACATTTCCACTTTTCTCAACCGCGTTATTGCGCGAGGTCAATTCTCTCTTTCTCTCCCGTTCATCGCCCACGCCGTGACGAAGAGAAGCGAGAAGTCTTCCTCAGTGGTTTACAGCCGCGTTTACTTTGTGTCTTCGACTTCGTTTTTACGAAACCTCGCCGTTGCCCGAACGTACGTGCGAACCCGACTGGGAGAAGTATGAACTAGTATAACCCTTATTTTTCAGAGTAGATAGATGAAACGACTTCTGGAAATCTCGTTATCTCTTTCGCGCTTAATCCACCGAAGCGCAGTGATTACAATTCGCAACGGTCTCCACAATTTCATCTTTTCTCAATTTTCGCTGGATAGAAATGTATCGATAAACTACGAATTTTTCCGACTCGTGAAATGCGACAGCGTGATAAATTCGACTGACGTGTACGATTATAAATCATCAGCTCGTTAATGTAACGTAATATGATGCGGACGTACAAATGTCCACTCGCGATACTCGCGGACAAGTTGAGACGTATATAAATCTGTCAACCCGAATTAAATTTCGTCCCCCGCATGCATTCCTCAGTGTCACGACGATAAACATGTCTCCGTTATTATCACGTGATCATAAAAGAAACGTCGGATTGTACGATCATCAGGTCTGTTTTTTATAATTGAACCAATACACTCTTAACTTTTAGAGGACAGTGATTTTATATTTTTAAAATCTTAGTTTTTCTACTTGAGTAAAACTTGTTACAATTATTCAATTTCATTGTTTCCAGTTCTCCTTACTTAAAAATATAATATTATTTTAGCGTCACTGATTTTTAGAGTCTAAAAGCCCCCTAATCAGAGATTGCCATAAGAGAACCACTTGATATTTTCTAGAACTCGCGTTAGAGCGAGATAGCACATATTTTTTTCTCACTCGCAAGATTTTATTAAAACATGAACGACATGCTCTTAAGTTCGTAGTAGATTAGATTGAAATTAAGATTGCGATTGAATTTAATCAATCAAAGCAAAGTTTATTAAACTTGATATTGGTTTTCTTTCTTCTGATTAGTTATTCTGAATCTCAATCTCTAGTATGGATTTTATAATTTTCTGATTACAGAATCTCTAACGCAATTCGGTACAGCAATAAAAAACAATTTTCATAATTGTCAACATTAACAAATAATATTACAAAATAATTAATTAAAATTTGTTTGATAAAATTGCAAAGAAAATTTAAAAGGAATACTAACTAATAATCGATAAAAAATTTTTTCTTAAAAAATTTTCCTTCTTATTTATGATAAAATAACGAAATATAAAAAATTTAATTAAAATTTTATTAATAATTCGCTTTATTATAAGAATAAAAATTTATATTAATTCTAAAAAAAAATATTTTGCTCGATTATTAGATACCTTTTGAATTAGTATTACGAAATGTCTCACGTAAGAATTCACGTAAGAAGGAAAAGTATTTCGAAAAATGCTCTCTCTTTCAGATTGAACTTGCCGATCGCGAAGAGCTCTGTGATTCCCAGAAAGTGCACACTCAACGTAGGGTTCGCGAACGGCGGTCCTACATGAAACCACACACGTTCGTGTGTCCCCGTGGACACATGTTCGGCGGCATGCCCGAATAAATATTTAGTGTTTACTTACTTGAGGCCAAGGAGAATGCACGCGGCGACACGAGACGGTAATGGATGCGGCGCCTGTTCTCCCGCGTCTGCATCGTTTAAGTCGCGATGCAGGTGCAAAGCGTTTGGGCAAACTCTATCGGCAGTCCTGGTCTCGACTGACAATGGAATCTGAATAAGAGCGACCTGCTCAAATATACCCGTTCATTCCCTTTCCTAATAGATAACGGCACGTCAATCACCATGCACTAAAATCACGAACTGACGTTTGATTTTTTACGAAATGCACCAAGTTTATTAAATTATTTAACCTTAGACCGATATTCATAGTCAATTCTTAATTTAAAACAGTCTTAAGATGTCATAAACTAATCACAAAGGTGTATCAGCACTTAAGATATTACTTAAGATAATCTTGATTTATATGGATATTGACTGTAAATTGAATTTTTTATTAAATTATGAAATATTCAGGAGTAAGCTTATGAGTTAGTATCTGTTAGAAAATGAAATACACTATCGAGATTTATTATATAAAGAGATCGCCTTTGGGCGTAAAAGTCTTCCGAACGCATATACGCTTTTAATTCACGCAATTCTTGTTTCAAAAACAACACTTTAATTCGCGCTTTTCCTGACGTGTTCACGCTTTGTTCCGATGTCCAGCATGTACGAATCGGAGGGAGCGAGACAGAGAGAGAGAGAGAGAGAGAGAGAGAGAGAGAGAGAGAGAGAGAGAGAGAAAAAGAGAGAGAGACCAAATGAATGCGAGAGAGGTATTTCGTAAAGTATCCTTGGCGCGAACCTACCTACCGCGAGGCGCACACAGTATCTGAACATATGGTAATGGCATTTTCCTTTAGCGAACACGCGGGTTCGAAACGATCGGTACGGATTTCGAGGCCGGCGATGATTCGTCGTTACCGGAATCGTATGCCGATGAAGGTCGTTCGATCTCTCTCTCTCTCTCTCTCTCTCTCATTAGACCATCGTCCCTGAATGGCGAACGATAACGTCAGAGGTGCACACAGTGTATAGAGTAAGATAGAGAGAGACTTACAGGAGATTCAAACCGTGAGATAAATGTCGGAGACCTCCGTGACGGCGGAGGAGCCGATTGACGTCGGATGACGTGGCTTCGTTAGCACCGCGATACGTGCGCAGCCGAATAATAGCAATCGCGGTAATCGCGATACTCCTCATTATGAAACGGCCGATACATACGGCGCACTTGAATGGTTCATTACCATCATTAACCGTGGTAGATATATAATGATATCATATTAAAATACGAGTTTCTTTTCTTTCTTTTACATTGCAATTATTCTTTTAATTACATTTGAATACAACTATATTTAGAGAAAAACGGTGGTAGTAACTATAGAGATTGTTGTATAAAACTATTCAAGTTTTATACGTAGAATTGATAGAATAAACTATGCAATAGAAAATAAATGTAGAATTAATTAAATAAACTCGATATTTATTTTATTTTATATTGTAACTCAACTGTATATTGTACATTAACTTTACATATAAAAGTTGCTACTTTTATAGTTTATTACCACGTCTTTCTCTCCAAGTGCGTTAAAAAATAAAAGGAAATAATTCTCTTAAAGAATTGCAGAGAGAGAGAGAGAGAGAGAGAGAGAGAGAGAGAGAGAGAGAGAGAGAGAGAGAGAGAGAGAGAGGGTCTTTCAAATGATTTTTCTTCAATGAAGAAGAAATGAAGTAATTTGCCAGTTAGTCTTGAATAAATTTAGCGATTCGCAATCGAATAACAGCACACACGCACGCACGCACGCACGCACGCACGCATGCACGCATGCACAGAGGAAATTATATGACGTGATTATATATTTAAATGGTCCGTGGACGATTTTAACGTTGAGTAATAATAATTGTGAATTAACATCGTGGGAAACGACTTTCATTATGGATTCAGAATTATACGAGCGTGCTTTTGCGAGATTACGATCCACTTTCGTGAATTGTACATCAGATCGGCGAGAGGCGATTTCGCTTGTAATTCGAGTCGTTTGTTCGGTTCCCAGAGCACTCGTTCGGCTCGACCCTGAGCGAATTTACCGTTTCGCACTAGGAAACGGTGTGGAGAACTTTTACGGTAATAGATCTTTTTGCAAGGTCAGCGAACGTTCGTCCATCTTTCTGTTAGCCCGACAATGTATCACGGTGGAAGAAGCCCCATGTCGAAGGTTTTTCTTTTCACGCTGCGCCTTTGATACTTTCCCAGCTTTTCAATGCTAGACGATTTCACGTTAAACCACCGTGGCGAATTCGCAGTATATTTCAAAAAAAAATCCTACCTTACCTTAAAAGAAAATCCTTTTGTTGGAAATAGAATTCTTACATCTATGTATAAAAGGCGTAACGAAATAATATTGATGAATATTATGAATATATTGAGTATGACTAATTGCTTTGGTGCTTGCAATGATTAGTACCTAGACATATCGTTTAAAATATAATCTATTTTAAATAATATAATATAATTGATGAATAATAATTAATTTTAAAAGTATCATAAAATATAATTATATATTTATTTTTCTCTCAATTAACCTTCCAGTGGATTAAATTCATTAAATTCATTAAATTCATTAAATTATAAATCTTTGTTGAAGATTTCAAACAATTCAATTTTCTTTATGTTATATGTGTAAATGTGGATTATTCTTATTCAAGTACTTGGTATATTAATTCTTTTTTAATGCCTTTTGATCGTTTAAAATTAATTAGTGCATTTTAATAAAAATGCTAGAATCATCAATGGTGTCAATTTGATCCCATTAATCATTAAAATTTTTTTTGTATTAGATATACAGTATAGAATGTTAAAAATATGTAAATATATTATAATATAAATAATACCAAAATACAAAAAAATATTCTGCTCGTAAGCAAAAATATATATATACATATGAAAAAATTTTTCGAAATTTTTATACGCATGTCACTACAAAGCAGATTTTTTTAGCTAGAAAATTCTTCGAGCATTAAGAGGATTGCAATCATTATATTCAGCTTATCCAGCATCTCATAGTTATACAATATTCCTCTACATTTTAGAGTATTTTCTTAAAGTATAAAAAAAAATCCACTAGAATCAAAAGGATATCGCTAAAGAGTAGAATATTTTTTTATGGGTGTAACTTTTCATTAACCAAAAATAAAGAAATTACCAAATTGATGCCTTCGGCAGTTATAGTGTTAACACATAAATGGATCGCACGAACTCAGCGTCAGCAATTACACTGAGAGAAAAATGTACTAAATTCTAACAAATATTTGTTCGAAATTATTTATTAAAGCTAAATATTTACTAAATGTAAACATATATTTATTAAATGTAAACATATATAAAAGAATCATTAATTTGATTTAATTATAATTTTTTATTTAGTAAACATTTATTTGTTGTAAGTGAATATTAAGTTGGTATTATTCAAATATTTATTAAAATTTAGTACTTTTTTCTCAAAGTATGTCATAGATTTTGATATCAGCTTCGATTGATTAAAGTTTAGTTTCATAAAAACTGTCTGCCATTTTCCAGCGTTAAGCTCGACTTTTCCGAAGTTCTTCACAATTTCTGAATGTATCGAACGTGGGAAATGTGTTTTCGCAGACGGCTCGCGTAAATTCGTTAGCATATGAAAAATGGACAGATATGCGAGAAAACGCGTGAGAGATCGGAGTCATTGGAGATAGGATTCGCGAATGATCCGTGCGATTCCTCTTACCGGACGATACTTACATATAGCGCGATTGGGGGCAACGGTTGTTCCAAGGTCTCGAGTTCGAGTTCTTGGGTTCAGCGAGAGAAGCGTTGCCGCTTCCTCCCGCAAAGAGCAGCCTCCGTTCTTAGAATAGTTGGCAGTTCTCCCGAGAGCGCTTGACATCTCGCTCGGCCTTCGCCTCGGTCGCGAAATCGACACGGGCCGGAGGTGTAAAGTGACCAGCAATGAGTATTACACATACACATACCTTCCACAGAACTGTATCCATTAAAGCCAATGAAAACGTTTACGTTTAAAGAAAAAAAATAAGTCTTTTTAATTGAACTTTTTAATAAAAAGTGTATACTAATTCATTATACAAATAACGCAATTCTTTCTTTTCATTTTTGACAGAGATTCTACAATAACATTCATTTAACAAACAATGCTACAAGTAATGAAAAATTTAAAGAAGAATCAAACATCGCATGAAAAAATAAAAATTTAGGTAATTCAGCTAAATACAGGTCTGAAAATAATTTTGTTAAATTATCAAAGTAATTGTGTAGAATGCTCAAGTTGCTACAATAAAATATCAAAATTTTTCACAGCATTGTCATCAACGTTTAAGAGTTCCATATCATTATTTTGATAATTTAAAATAAAATTATTTTCGTATCTATATTTAGCTAAATTTTTACACTTCAGCAAAATCGTTCTTTTCATGCAGTAATCAAAAATTGAGAAGAGATGAATAATCTTGAGATATAAATTGCGCTATTAATCTCTCTTCTCTCAATGCATGCGTGTTTTATAGAACTCGCGTTTATCCGTGTGTTATGAAGCCAATTAACGTTCATTACCATTTTATGGCTTACAAAGCTGTCGTAATTATCGCGATCGTCGTGCCACGAGCGGTGACAATGTCGTGGGATTTAAAGAAAAAAGGCGCAAATAAACGTCAGCCGAGTCAGGCGGATCGAATAGAACGACGACCGTGCGGCTGCACTCGGTGGAACGTGGAGGTGGACGATCGAGGTCAATGGTTGGTCCAAGGCCTCTGGTTCGAACTCAAGTTCGACGCAGCGCCGCGTCGTCGTTTCCTGCCGACGTCGACTGCAGCCTCCGTTCCTAGAATAGTCGACGGCAGGCTTGCGAGATCGTTCCCGCGGATCCGGATCTTCGGTGCGAAAATTTAAGAAACGTTTCCGCGATTACGCTACACGCTCTTTCGAGCCGCATGATCGGATGCATCAAATCATATCTTCAATGACATGTAAATAAATGCGAATTTTCGATTGTGTAAGAAAATTACTTATTACTACTATCGTGCGAGAAAAGATAGGATTTAATGTAATAGGATTTAAATTCTACATGACAGAAATGAAATGCTTTTTTGCTAATCTCTTTTTATCTCTCTATATTGAGAGGAAAGTATATGATATTTGAGACTATAATTGCATAATAAAATAATTATGATTAAAAACTACTTTTATAATTATTACTGCTATATTACTAGATAATAATTAATTATATTTATAGTAAACAAAATATAGTTAGCATCGAAAATGATCATAAATTATGATAATTACAATCATTTTTTCTTGCAGTGTATATTGAGGAATGCTTATACCACGAAAATAATTTATTGCTTGACGTCATTTCATATGAATTGCAATCTAAAGACTAAAAAACTTTAGCCAAATTTCAAGAAAAATTTATAGTTATAAGATAATAATGAAAAAAAGTTTTTTATTTATTTTTAAATTAAAGGACATTAGTTATCACATTAAAGTCGAAATTTTTGAATCCGGTGAAGGAGAAAGATAGTCGAATATTGGACTTGTTTTGTTTTAGATTATTTTTAATTAATTACTGACAGATAAATCATAAACTTATACATATTTAATTTACTACTTCATGTTTTTTTTCTTAAAATTAAGTAGATCATATTTTAACAACTGACTCTTTGAAATGGAAAAATTTAAATTTATAACGTTAGCCGTCTTGGATTCTCAGAAAATCTTTTTATAACTTTCAACTCCAATTCTTTTCTTTATTAAAATTAATTTTTTATGAATACTCACTAAGCGTCCGTTTAAGCGGTTTTGATTAATTTTGTTCCTCTTTAAGACTTAGAAGGAAGGGGCCGTAACTTCCCTGTTTTTCCCTTCTGTCTACGCCCATGAAAAGACATACATAAATAAAAAATGAGCCTTATTTTTTGCTGTCCCGTTCTATTTTATCGTATATGGGCAATTCTTATTCTTAAGCGAGGTTGTGGAAACCTCACTTTTTCTTAAATGTTTATTGTACTACCACTCATAAAAGTATATGTTGTGAGTATCTGCAATGTATTGAGCTCGAGTTCGTGAGTTTGCCAAGCCCAAATGATTGTGCGAATCAGTCATCCCTACGAGAATCTTTTTTTACTATGAATCTGCTCTCGTTGATGTTCGCTTCGTCTCTATATTTTGCAACTTGTCTATACAATTGCAAAAGCTGAAAGCTCGTGTGAGCGCATAAATCCACACATGTCCCAAAAACTGACGAGATTCGCTTGGGATAAAAAACGGCAGGGCGGAAGAGAGGAAGCGAGAGGGGGCTTGTAATGCACGAATTACGAGTATCGCGGTGCACGCGTGTCCGATAAAACGATTCAGTGCGTGCAAACATCATAATCCCACAATAAGATCGCGCCTGATTTATCTACCAATAAAAGCTTATTGGAAACACGTGTTTCAGGGTGCCGCTGCCAAAACCGGTCCGACCGATGTGATGCGATGCGATGCGATGCGATGCAGGAGAGGGGAAAAGAGAAAGAGAGAGTCGTGAATCACGCGAGCGGTTTTAAATCACACACAGTAAAGTCGTTTCGTTCTGACCTGTGAGTAAGACACCGCATACCTATCAGCAGAGACCGATCCAGCATATTGCATCCACGCAGATACATCATTGTTACTTATTTAAAAATCAATAAATAGCTACTTTAATTAATTACTTAAAGTAGTAATAATTTACAATCACTTAAAACAGCAACAATTACAATTTTAATTTTATTTTGATTAATATTCAAATATTAATAAATTTTTCAATCGATATATTACAGTTACAGTAGAAGTATACTAACGTTTCTTATTCACTAAAAAGACTAAGAGATGAATAAATTAATAATATGAAATAATATGAAAATAATATGAAAATAAAGAG
>NW_017259375.1:1373663-1386902 GCF_001594045.1 Atta colombica
TATATAAATTCAATATTTATTTCTTCAATGAAATATTTAATAAAATAATTATATAATTTTTTGAAATTCTCAGAAATAAGTTTTCATCGAATTTCATACATACTATATATATAAAATGTTTATTTATTTTTGTTCAAATGTATGCTTCAAATAAACAATCAAACAGACTAGGAAATATAAGTAATCTAAAAATAATATGTTACTCTCTCTCTAATTCTAAGATGACTTCACAGTCGTTTCAATTAAAATTTCCAAGGTTTTCCTTCTCTTAGACTGTTTCAGGATTAGATTAAGAATTTAAAGAAAAGAAAGAATTGTTTCAGAATTATTAGATTAAGATCGTCATTATTATCAAATTCCTTGCATTCATTCGATATAACATTCGCGAAATTGCGGCTAATTATGATCGCACAAATAATTATAAAAATCGCATTACGCATTGGACGTCACTTCTGATCTTAAAATCGATTAAGATTCAATAAATTTACATGAATGATTTTGCGATCTAGGATCAAACATTCCGTTGCATCATGTTGCGCGATATATATTTGCTTCAGTAAATAGCGTTACTTACGTAAATGTCATCTCGATAAGCTTATATTACAGGTTAATTAATCGCGTAGCTTGTCTGTTGTTAAAGTTGTCTACCGTTCAAGACATAATCGTGTGAATGTACGAAATGATTCCGTTGCGAAAATTAATGTAAAGAGTAATTAACACATCTTATGCCGCTATATCCGTTTGCTTCGATATCGCAGCGAATAACAACAAGATGACGCGTTGTATGCATGTTGTATCGACTGCATGCTGTAAACAAGTGCCGAATGCAAAGTGCAGAGCGCCGCATGCTAGTTCTATGAAATATTTAACGTATTACAAAATAAATTTTTACCGAATATTGAGTTTCCCTTTTATTCATCAAATCAATTTATTAATTCACAATCAATCACGATTTTTCATTGGTTAACTGACGTAATATGGTATGTATATAATTTCAAGTTTAAACCATTACTTTGAATAGTTAATATTCATTTTTATTATCTATTTATATCTATCTATTTAATACATATTTATATCTACTTTTACCAATATACTTAGATTAACTTTAATCTTGATTCGACTTACTCTTTATCTCTTTCTAGTTCTAAGCTTTCTAAGAATCAAAGAAAAAGATAACGAGCAAATTAAACCAAGATTAAAGTTAATCTATATTGGTAGAAATAGATATAAAATACTTCAATATAGTACGTCGCCTTAATACACTTGTAAGCTATTAGATACGAGATTAATTCTAGAACGTTCGACACTATCCGTTTTGTTACAGAAATAATACATTAGATATGATATGCCCAACCCAACTTTAATTGCTAATAATTTTCATAAAAATGGACATTTGTAACAATTTTTATTTAAATTGAAATTCTAGATTTTAAGGAATAATAAGTAATGTAATATATCATTATATTAATAAAAAAATATTATAAGTATAATAAAAAAAGCAAAAGTTCAACAAATTTTTTATTTGTATTTGTTGGAAAAATTGAGGTTTTTTTTAAATAACGTTCTGAAAACTAAAAATTTCAAATTTCAAAAAAGAATATGTCGTAGTCAAACAATAGAACATATTTGAATACATATTATAAACTTTTAATTGTTATTATTTAAAGTTGTTCAATCATTATTACTTTATTGATTAAAGTTTCGTTACACTCAAGAAAAACAGTGTTCAAATCTGGCATGTACATTAGTTTCAAAATTGTAAAAATGTCAATCTTCGAGGGAAAAAAATCTTTTGTGTGAATATACCATACCCACACTGTTAAATTTATGGTGTCAAATTTATCTAATATTTTATAATATAATATATTATAGGATCGTATACATGATAACACAAACTGTAGAAATCAAAGTCTTAAACTGGATCTAAATCATTTCGGTGCGCGTTTTTGGAAACTACGTAGTATATAAATTCACGCAAGAATCATACAAATTTAAGATCCAGCTAGATTGTTTAAGGCTATGATCTCTATAGTCTATATGTTATTACATATACAGTCTTACATGTTATATTATTTACGTCGTCTAAAGAGACGTTATTCCTTCATATGCCAATTATTGCGAAGAATATTACTAAGGCCTCGGTCTAAAGGCTTAGGACTCTCGCACGGAATGCAAGAGATCCGGGTTCGACTCTCCCGAGATAATATTTTTCGCAATAAGAATTAATTATTTATAGATTTTAATATGTTAATCAACATTAAGATCGTTTCGAAGATGCGAATTGCATTAAATATTTGTTAAATTGCTAGTCAATTTAACTCGTGATGAAACTGCGGTAATTTAATAGAGTTAGCGTTTTCACCGAAAAATAATTTTAGCGCGCGTTTCTGGGGATTACATACTACTACGTACTACACACTACTACGTAGTATATAAATTCATGCAAGAATACAAGCATTTAAGATCCAGTTAGACCAATTAAGACTTTGATTTCTATACTAATATTTTATTTTAGTAAATATAAAATAATGATATATAGTACGAACAGTGGCGACTTAAATTATCGATTTAACATACTATAGATTTAACAGTGAGTCGTTCTAGAATTAACGAATCGAATAATCTGATCATCGCTAATTGTTTGTGAGGAGTAATCGCATTACGTGAAATAACGTAATACAAAACAACTGATGCCACTAACTTGCTCGCTCAAGTCTTGCAATCCGATAACCGACTCCGGCCACGCAAACACATACAGTATAATGTATTGCGTGTAAAAACAAATGTCAAATGCCACGTGTCAGTTTTATATTTAATATATTTCAAAGAGAATTTACCTCAGATTTTCTAATGAACTTGACGATATTAACTATATAATTAATATCTACATGTAAGAAATTAGAAGAAATCAGTAGAGCAATAAAAATATATCAGCTAAGCTGTAAGAATCAATCAATTACACGAGCTGAAATTATTTTTTCTCAATGACAGAGTAATCATCTCTGTTGATGCCTGCTGCATCGGGCACGATTAACTGCAGAAACGCATCGTCCGAAATTACAACCATCCGGCTGGAGCATCGACGATGCACCAGCATAGAGGCGAGAAGGAAGGAAGAGCGCGATTGTCCTTGACGGAAGGCAGCGATCTCTTCTGCTTTGCTGCAGGCTGGCGTCCGCCCACCAGACGGTCGGCGGGCCCCATATTCTCCCTGCGGTCCCTCGGACTTCTTTCTTTGCTCCCTCTCTCTCTCCACTTTCTCACTCTTTCTTTCTCTTAACTCTGGCGAGATGAAAGACGCAGTAAGACAGATAGAACCGGTAGAAGAAGAGGGATAAAGGAAGGGTGCGGGATGAGAGACGGGTCAACTCATGGAGCCGCTCCCGGAGCAGACTCTGGACCTGTTCGCGCACGGGCCTCTCAAATGAGAGAAAGAGAGAGATAGCTCCATTATTATATGTCCGCATGGTATTGTTCTCTCCGTACAGGCCGCGCCGAATTCGACGCGCGGGACGATCGCGTGACCGAAAAGTAGAAATTCGAAACGCTCCGCGCACTTTACGAGGTAGAATTTGCCTAATGGCCTGCGCGTTTGACAACCGTCGCGCGACCGATGATTTCGCGGTCCGCTATATTAAATGTTGCTGCTCTGTTGGAAAAGAAATGGTAGAGCTGCGTGCAGCGATAGTACGCGTCCTCATAAATCGTGCTTAATGTATACGAACTTGTTAATATTTTATACATTATACATCACACAAGATTTCAGTATCGCGTAGAAGCTCTCGTATTCGTTTCCGTTTTGCCTATTTGGATATACGTTTTCTTTCCTTTCTAAGTTCATGATTTAAATAAATTTTCAATTAATTGCTTCAATTTTTTTGTTTAATCGAAATATATACAGAAAGAACAATTTTGCTGAAGTATTTATATAGTTACAGATCAGAAAATAATTTTGTTGGACCATCAATATAAGTATCTTAAACATAATGATCAATGCTACAACGACATTTTAGCAACCAGTTTGAGCGTCCTATATAATTATTTTGATGGTCCAACAAAATTATTTTTAGATTTGTATTTAGTTAAATTTTAATATACTTCAGCGTAAAATTGTCTTCTCTGTCATAGCGTATTTTCCAATATATTTTTTATTATTTTATAAATGTTTATTTTCTGTAAGTGAAACAAGAATATATAATCATTTGGAAAATTATTTATTACTTTAATTAATATTAATTTTTTATTAATTTTCTAGAATGCAGACTAAAGTACACTATTAGAGTATTTAAGAGTAAATTCGCAGTGATTGCATCACCGTTCAATTGTGGTCTGTGTTTCGTGTAGTCTCGCTATCTGAGAATTTGCGAGCTCTTTCAATTTTAATTATTATTTACTCTCTTCTGAATACTAGTAAGGTGAATTCTGAAGTGATATCTAAACCAGAGTACAACCTTGACTACATCCGTCCAAGTGATTATCCATAATAATTATTCAATGATGTATCTCTTTATGGAGCCGCTGTTCATTCGCATCGTTGGCAAAGATTATTTTCCTCTAGCTCTTTATTACAGCAAAAGCGGCTTTATACGAGGCAACTTAATCTCACTTCTCCTGTTATGTGCAAGCTTCTAAGATACACGGCAGCGTATGTCATTAATGCTTATTATGTAGGCTGCAATCATATCGATTTGAGCCCGCGAGATGCGGAAGTCACAATGTAATTTACATTAACTTCGCAATGATCACGTAGCGATGTTACTCGTGTGGCTAATCTACAATCTTAGCGCGCGCGGCGCGGCGTCGCGACGATGGAAATTTCCAATCTTTTGAGAACGTGCTAAATGCACGATGTTAAATCGCCGCCGGTGAATTAACGTCGATGCACGCTCAAATCGCAAGTCATCGACGTGCTCGAGAAACTCGTCACAGATAGCTCGAGCTATACTGACGTCAACAAGAAATCGGCGCGACAGCGCGGATGTTCTGTTTTTGACGCAAGTTACGAAATATGTCAAAATTGCCGGAATCCCGGCGATATTCGCGCCAAAAGCCGCATCATTGATAATCCACGATCCTGACGTCACTCCATGAATAGACGTCAAGACAGCGAAAATTCAAGATAGTCGACGTGCAGGTATTGCTGACTCTTGAATGCGTCGTACAAACTGTCAGCTCTTGACGTTCCGGCGGACGATTTTATCATTGATAATCTATGATCCCGACGTCATTGCCATGAAAAGCTTCGGACATATTGATTATTCGATCGCCGTTAGAATATAACAAGGTCTCGAGAATCATCGGCGCTACCCTTTTAACTATAGATATTGAAAATCTCAACCGGAAAAGGATGATAATCGTTTCTCTATTGAGATGGCAATAATTACAAAATTATTTAGCATTAAAAATTAAAAGGTTTCAGCTTAAGCCCCGAAGATACAAATAAATATTTGAAACTTATGTTTCAATTATAATAATTTGAAACTGCCTTTTACCCGGAACTTTTATTTATCGTTCATTTGTCAAAATATTTAATGCCGAAGATTAAATACTCGAGATAAGGGATGGCAACGTGGAGGATTCTCGCTAAAGAAAAATCGGGCCTGAATTTATCATGGGGATACACGACTGGAGGGACATTCTCTCTCGGTGGTTACGCTCTGTATGTATTTGACAGGGTCGGTTTTTTCGAGTAATTACACCGTGCCGAAGCATCCACGAGTCATTCGCCGCGCCGGTACGGTCGACGCGCGGGATGCGGCTAATTTATTTTCGCCGTCGTTGGAAATTAGCGACGACGTACGGACGCTCCTTCCTCCCGTCCTCCTCCAGTCGAAGTTGTTCCGGCGCGTCCGCGAGAGTCAAGAGAGATTTATCAAAGCGCGCATCTCGCAGTATATTTTTAAGATCGTTTATACACCGTCCATGTACACGGGGTCGCGCGCCACGACGAAAATTTGTCGTTGCGCCAAAAACCAAAAGTGAACGTCCCGAGGCCCCCTAAAAATACGCGGGGAGCATCCTCCTCGCTGTCCCCGTCCGGTTCGTGCACCATTTCCGTCGACTTTCTCGCGAGTGCTTCACCTCCGGTGAACGATCGTTTTGCACAAGGCGATGTGCTAGTCAGAAAAAAACGCGAGAGATGTTCTATTAACACAAGCCGGAAAATGCAATGATTTAACTTTCATATTTCGATCGAAGAACAATAGGATTTTCGTCGATGCTATCGTCAAATAAATTATCATAGACATAAATAAGCGAAAGAGGCCAAATTTGATCAAAGTGGATTTAATATAATAGATATATTTTTACATGAATTTTATAATTTCCTGTTTAAACAAATTGCTCCCCAATTAATTTTGTCAATTAAAAGATAATCTAAATTGAAGCTGGAATCCGTAATATCACAAATTAAAATTGATAAGCAATTTAATAATATGATTCTAATGTGCGTTCTTAATTTTTAAATAGATGGTTTAGAAATCCGCAAATTAATAAACGTTCAGAAGTTCCCAAAGAAATTTCAATTTTATAATAGATATAATTGGTACCTTAATTATATCATCATGGGATAATAGAGTAATAGAATGCAAAAATAATAAACTTTAAGATATCTAAGTATTAGCAATATAAAAAACTTTTATTTTTCTTTTCCAGATTTTAAATTATACTTGGGATGTTGTGGTCACTTTATTCACTCACTTAAAAATTAAAAACTGTAAAGAATTTTTTACGAAAAATATTATAAATATTTAAAATGTCAGAATTTTATTAAAATTAAAGACAAAAATACACAGGAAAGTAGGAGTCAGCGGAGTACTTTGTGCACAAATAATACAAAGTTTAATAGTCCATATCTGATGACAATTATTTTAATATGTATATCTCCGATTATATCTCCGTATTATATCTCCGATGTAATATCGCTACCATATACGAAACAATAAATTTGTTCTTTATCAACCGCGGACAAAATCGTAAATGTAGGACGCGAGTGGAATCAAACTCGGATCCGTATCACGAATTAGCGCACTGATCGTGTAGCCATTAGGCGCCACTCGCCATTTGCGATTTTGTCTGCGATTGACAACAAACAAATTTATAGCTCTATGTGTTTGAGCGATATATTATTATCGGAGATATATATTAAAATAACTGTCATCAGATATGGACTGTTAAACTGTATATTATTATGCTTGCGCACGAAGTATCTACAATACTTCCATAATGTATTCTAGTCTTTAATATGTTAAATATCGAGAAGTCCTATATTAATTTTTTTCATTATTGTTTCATTAAAATATTTATCTAAAAATAGTGAAATATCAATCCAAAGATTCAAGATAGATCAATGAACAGACGAACTTTCTTCGGAAATCTAACGATCGTCTTGTCTTTGAAAGTTCATTGGTCTCGATAGGCATCATATTTTCGATTAGATAGTCACTTCTGCTAGAAACCCGCAGACGATCGCGAAGTGCGTGGGAGGGAGCATGAGCTGAGTCGTTGTTTCTCCCGCAATGCGTTTCGCGGCTGCATATCGCATGCGATTTCGTAAGCAAATAGCAGGGCACCGAGAGCGCCGGACCTAAGTCCGGGTCATGAATCGAGGATTAATATTGAGCCAGCGCTCAACTTTGCTCTCGCGAAACGACCAGCTAAAGGTGACGAAGATGTCGAAGAAAGGGGACACCGAAGAAAATGAATGCAAGGTGAGCGCGAAGAGCGGATTGTTCGTTATTAATTAGTTGGCGCAATAGGTCGAATCGTGCCGCTCATTGTCGTTCGACAGGGTACGACGCTACTCCACATTAAGGTTGAAATAATGTCCGCCTGGCAGAAGGTTCGCGATCTCCCCCTCGATCAACCTCGAGCCTCTCCATGGAAATGTCGACCGTCGCTGCCAAAGTCGTTATGCCGTTTTATCCTTGAGGAGTTTGCCTCGAGTCAATCGCTTTAATATTATACGCACATGGGTCTTAGATGCCGTTATAAATAACCAAGTGCTCGAAGCGGTACTTCCACAATCAACGATATTTATCTCGGTTTCTCGATAAAAATGCTCAAAAATATATAACTATAACATGAAGATTAGAGCAATTCCAGACGAATAATCGAAGGGAGAGATGATTATCAGTTATGATGTTTTTCAGCTAAAGCGATGTATGATTGAGTAGTGAAATATCGTGGTAATCAATTAAAGTTATTGCCGCCACTCAGCCTTATTGAATACATTGCTTTAAGTAAGTGTTTTAACCTTGACGGATATACATGTGTTTCAAAACTTATGAGCTTTCATTTCAAAATTACGTCGCAGAAGAATATTGCATAAACGAAGAAATCAGACTAAAGATTATTATTAATAAGTAGACAACGATAAAATTTTTTACTTTGTGCGAAAAATATGTAAAACTTATCTTTCATTTAAAAATTATGTTGCAAAAAGAGAACATTGCAAAATGAAGAAACTAGAAAAAAGGAAGGCATAAAGGGGATAAAATTTGTTACTTCGTGCGAAAAATTCGCATTAGCATAGTTTGCTGATATATAATCGGCTTCTCTCGCGATATTCTTCGGAGATAGATTCAGAGATAAGAAAAAGATCGCGAAAGGAAAGAGAAATGGGAGAGAACCGATGAACAGGACGATGCGAGTTTGGACGATGGTGCGTCGCGTTCGCTAGAACTCGCGCTATATCCGATCGGGAGTGTGGGTGTAGGGTGTCGCAACGGTATTGCCTCCATAGTTATGTCTATGCTAGCCCAACTAGTTTCACAGGGAAAAATTGCGTCTCTTAGTCACAGCTTGCGACACCGGCTCGTGCGGCGTCCTGCATGAGCGAGCTCAAGTCCGGGGCTTTGCGTGTGCGACCCACTTACTTGCAGACTGAAGTAACTCCGATATGCATATGTATGTATGTATCTCTACGTATCTGCACGTATATAAATAAATATATGTATTTTTTTAGAATCTTCGCCGACGATTATTATCGGTCGTTAAAATTGAATCTCTTGAATGATTTCTCGCATGGGAAATTATATTTGGAAAAATCGTACATACTTTAAATTATGAAACACTAAATCTTTTTCGAAATCTTTGACAGAGTATTAGAGGAAATAAGAAAAAAAAATGATTTATACACCTCTTAGAGCAGTTTCATTTACTAAAACTGTTTTTGGACATCAACCAAGATGCATTATTGAATTGGATCAAGATAACAGGAATTTCTGTAAAGTTTAAAAAATTTTCTCTTATTTTTCTACTTCAGTGAGCTATTTCTCGAAGCTCATTATTCATAGAAAATTATTTCAATATTCATTTAACTTAATTTCTCGTAAATTAGACCAAATTGAATTATCTTGATACGTCGACACACACGTGCTAATTAGCATAGGTTCTACCCTTTTCCTGTGAAAATCGTCTACATTGCAGACAGAGATTCTTAGAAATGTTAAGCAAAATGTCTCATATAATCTTTCGACGAAAACTACTGCAGAGAGTTTTTAGAATGCCGAAACAAATCCATTACTTCATGATCTACAAACGTTAAAAAAACATCTCATATTAATCTTTGGACGAAAACTGCGTAGTTTTTTAGAACATTAAATTAAATCTTTACTTATTTCACCCATGATCTATTCCACTCTCCTGCTATCGTACTTACTTATATTTTAATCTTATCATTTTATGTTTACCAGTTACTTCACCGTTCATATAAATCATCCTTAATTACATACTCATCACGCCATCGTAAGTCGATTTGCGCAGATATTCAATAAAAGAAAAGAACCAAATATAATAAGAAGAGGAGACGTAAACAAAAAATTCGTGCGATCTCGTCATATCTGGTTAAGTGGATGCACTTTTTCAACGCACATATGGATCAGCAGCTCTCGGCGCGGGCTGAGATTATTATAAAAGGCAAGTTCATTGTTCCGACCTCTTTCTCCGTCAACTCACTATGTTTCTATCGTGCTTTCCTCAGGCAATAAATACGCATTTGCCGCTGGTATCGGGCCGTCCCGCCTCGCACGGCTGATTTGTTCGCCGTACTCTTATTGCGCGATTACTAATCGTGCAACAAGAAAGTAATGTAAACACCCTGATAACGTTAATTTATAGTAACCGCGGCCGTTCGCTGCCGATCGAGGATAATTTATGCAACGGCGCATTTATGCGCGCCGCGTGTATGTCGCCATACGTGCGCGAGACCCACAAAGAGAATCGACTATCGTCTCGATAAGGAGGTGATCGTGGTCAATAAAATCGACGAAGACCACTCGTTCCGCCGACACGGAGCGTAATAGTTTTCGCATATACATCCGCGCGATAAATTCCAAAGTCATATGAAGAAAAGGATGACCAAGAAAGGAACTTTCGTTTCGAGCAATTTCTAATACGCATTTGGAAGCTCTGATTCACGACGCTCTACTGCAATTCTGGAACGTGCCGTTTGCAATGTACGCGTTTTTAGATAGATATATGAGTTTCTTATGCCAAACATTGCAGATAAGAATTCTTTAATGGACTTCGTAACTCTTCTCTTTCTCTTTTATCGTTATTTTATTAATCTCGGTTGTCGTTCTAACTCAAATTCTACTTCAAATATAGAAGTTAATAAAATTAATTTGACGATTATTAATTTATTTTTGTGAAATTAGTCGTAAAAGAAAAGGGATATCGATCGCGGCAATTAATTCTAGTAGTTTTAGTGAGTAATTCTCAAATTATATTGCTCCGCGCTTTCTAACTGATCTAATCGCGGGTTATAATAATTGACTAACACTAATTATATTAACTGAAGGACATCGAGTCTTGGGGAATTTAGATTAACTCTCTCTCTCTTCCTCTCTTAAATCACTTAATCTACAACTATCAGCAATTAACAAGTTTCAAGACGACACAGAGGCGCAATTTAGAGTTAAGGTGGCGATACACGAGGACCGCGTGGAGAAAAAACGGCGCATCGATGGTTTTACGACGCACAGCAGCTTATCATTTCATCGGATCGTAGATGGGGGATTCTGGCTCCTCTTTCTCTCTTTCTTTTTCTAGTGCCCGCGGCGGGATTACTTCTCTTAGATCCACACACAGGCCCTTGTCCTAGCTTGTACGTTACCTGGACCAGAACTATATAGGTAACTACGCGACGATGTCCGCCTGCCTACCTCCTCGAGAACTGGTTTCGGTGCTCGTAAACGTGACTGCACCGAAACTCTTTGCCCGTTTGAATTTTATCGGGGGCGCATAAATCTCCCCGGCGATTCTATCCGCTTCATTTGAACCGAGAACGTATTCATTCCCTTTTTCGCAAAATCTTCTCACAACTGCCCTATGCATTTCGGTATTTTCTTCTTTCGAATATTTTGCGCAAAATCGATAAGGATCGAACGTTTTCCTCCGATTAATTTAATCTTGAAACTTGAAACCAACGCGAATAGAAAGTTAACTGTAAAGTTTGCAGCCGATAATAATAACGCACGAAGCAGCTGTGTTTTCTTAGATATAATTTATCTTCCCTGTATAAACGCGCGAGTTTATCTAGTAGCTTACTTAATTACACGATTAAGGCGTTAATCAATCGACTTTATGTATTATTATTACAATTTTCATCATCATTTTCTGATCTATTTTTTCATCTCCGCATGACAGCCTCTGCAATTAGTGACTTTACGATCTTTTAGTGAATTTCAAAAAATTCTATAAATCAAACAAAATTGGGAAACATCATCATGGATATAAATTTCGTAATAGTAGCGAACTGATCAGTCGTTCGTATTGCATATGTATATGTCGCAAATGCGATTACGAAAACACTCGCGAGACCAGAGAGTAATAATATTTCTCGGAAGGTATCCCACACTTCGGAACACGATTGATAATTATGACCGTTCGAAAGATTGCGTTGGGTCAGTGAGCGTTGCGTTTACAACGAGAACGTGGAAACGAGACGATGTACTACTTTGCGATGGCGACTGTATCGCACCTTCGATGAGAAAGAGTCGCAACAGAACTACATGTTATTTATTTATTCTTAGAATTATAGGATCGCTGCAAATCCGTATCCAGCAATCAACCTTCCAATCAGATAAACGATTTAAACGTTATGTCTACGTTTTTAACGGTGCTCTGTTATGAAGATAGTAGCCTTGGGAGAGATTGGGAATGACCGATTGATGTTTTGAAAGCTGTGCTTAACGATGATCTTCTCAGAATTGATTGGACTCATGGAATCTGTCGTCTTTAAGATTTATTCTGAACGACTCTTGGAGCATACTGAAGCGGTGAGTATTAAGTATGTATGTTGTTATTCTCGATGTGTTCGCCTGACGACGGATATTTGGTGCGCAGGACGGATTAACCGAGGAAAGCTCGTTCTAGGAGCGCGAGTTTAAAACGGTACTTACGTATTTCTCGCACGCGGTGGCACATTTTTGGCACGCGACTCGCTAGCAACTCCCTGCACTGCTAACACTCCCGCGGAAAATCGAATATCTCGTTTTGCGCGGACGTATTTAGTCCAAGAGCGAGCAGCTCCTTTTTTTCGATAAGCGCGCCGCTCTGTTAGCGCGGCGTCGAGCCTTAATGCTATGATAATCTCTTATTTAAACTGTACATTGAGAGAAAAAACTGGTTGGAATAATCATAATTTAACTATAATTTATAGTTATTTTTTGGGAAAACCATAAATTTATAATTGTTTTGAATATGAATTATAATAACTTGAACACTAAATTATGATCATAATAACTATAATATGTATTCATTCAACTAATTGTATCTTACATATAAATCATATTTGTATATAATTATACTATAAAATATTGTAACTGTACATACAATAGGTTATTGTTACCAACATTATAATAATAACTATAAAAATGATGTTCCTAACAATGATTATTTTATTATGCAATTTTAGTCGCATATGCAGATATACTTTTCTTTTAGTTATTTTCTAACTTTCAAAACATCGTTGCATAGCTTTCATTATCTATTGCTATTCTATTGCACTATATACATAATTATTGCAATTTTTTTATAGTAAGCAGATATCTGAAGAGATACAATGTCTTTTCTAATGCACTCACGATTAGAGAAAAGTACACTAATTCTAAATTCAAAATTAATTTTAATTATAAAAGTTGAATAACTCTTATAATTGAAATAATAAAGAAAAACACAGACAACTAATTTTATATGTAGAACTAATGTATATATATGTATATATATATATATATA
>NW_017259375.1:1387002-1396753 GCF_001594045.1 Atta colombica
GCCTTTAGTGGTTTGTTTTTTTTTTAAATACATGTACAAAGTTAACATGTTTGTAATAAGATAATATAATATTTGTAATAAGATAATTAATAAAATATATATTGTTTTATAATAAGTAATAAAAAAATTATAATAAAATAAAGAAGGACATAAAAAAGAAAAATTCTTTCAAATAGCAGTATGTCGCGAATTTTGAAGTATGTAAATACTTGGAAATTTGAAACGAGTTTCGAATTAGTAATTATTATAAGATCAATTTATTAAGAACAACGATCCATATATGTTGTTATTACTTTATATGTTAATCTTTTGATTTAATTTTATTACGTAACAAGTCTGGCTGTTATAAAATGTTAAGTTCGCTCTGGATTACACAAGAAGAGAAAAGAGATCTCTAAACATTCTTTCGTTTCTCGAGACTGTAAATCCGCCACTGGACTGCACGGTCCGATAAACCTTGCTCCAAAGCATACGGCCGACTTGGAGCAATGGAAGATGTCCGCGGGTACGTATATATACGCACCCTACCTGCCTCATTAGGCGTCAACAATGGCATAACAAATCATGGAGATTACAATCTCGTCTACCCGGCCGCGTTCGGCAGACCGACCGGCCGAGTAATGCGTTTATAATTATTTTAAATCACATTTTTTCTTCTCTCTCTCTACCCCGGGCCTTCATTCCACATCGTTCGAAGTACAGCCGCTTCCGCCCTCTGCGTTCGCTTCCCCTTCTCGGCCCTTCAATTCAACGCTATTTCCTCTTTCTCTCTCCTTTTCATCCTCTTCTGTTTTCTTTACTACTTCGTGCGGTTGTGCTTCGAATATAAGCATCCCCCCCCCCCCGCTCGTAATTTTATATGCCGCCAGCGCAGATTTCTTAAATGATATGGAAGAGACGGAAAGTACGAGTATAAAGTGCGAAACGCGTGCCTGTTGTATGCCTTAACTGTGCTGCTGCGTTTATGTCACGGGCATAGCTATTATGTAGCAGGATTATGGGAAGCTAAGGGAGTCTACAAGTTCATTCCTCCTTTTCCCAGCAGAAGGAGGAAAGCGCGTGATGGATTTGATATATGCGGAGCCTCGAGCGTGAAAAATTAATGAATAAAGGAAACGTTTGAAATTTTGATTATTAGGTGAGAGAAGGACTGTGTGGCCATTAACATTTACAATTAATATAAAGAATATATACCAGAAAATAATATCACTCAATAGAAAATATTTGAAGCATATATTAAGAAATACTTAAAAAAAAATTTTTAAGAGTTTTTCGCAGAAAAAAACGTTTAGTTGAATTATCCGGAATTCTGATGAAAAATGAATGAATTCTAGTTAAATCTACTAGAATTTTATTTAGTTATTATAGCATTTAATACTTAAAAACGAATTTATAAGTAACAAATAAAATTATTATGATATAATTATATGTCCTTATAATATTATTATTATTTCTGATGTATTCCGATGTATTCGGAGAACATCATTACATGAGGTAAACATATTACATGTAACTATTAATAAACACATTAGATATATATAATAATAGAGAAATAAAATAAGATTAAAGTAAGATAAAATAATAACAATGAAATAAAATGATAATAATAATAAGAAAACGAGATTGAGAGTAAATATAGTATATACGTGCATGAGTGTACGTAAATGCGAAGATATGTGTGCGTGAGTGAGATTGTGTTGTAAATAAACATAATTTTTTGATTGATATATGATTTAGATTTAATGTGAAAATTGTGATTTTCTATGATTATCATTATGATAATTACTAAAAAATCGCTTTAAAAGTTACTACAAAATCATCAATTTAATGATTATAAGCATAGTTAAAAAAATACACTATCATTAGTTAAATCTAATCATAATTTAACCAGAAAATGAATCGATCTAAGAACAAAAGAAAGGCCTTTAGCGCTCGATTTAGAAAGATTAAATAAATCGAAATAAATGAACGTAGGTATCTAATTAATTGTGGACTAGATTGTGTATATAAAAAATCATAAAATTGATGCTTAAAAATGTCTATAGAAGTGTTTCGTATGTCGGAAAAAATATTACTTCATAATTCTGCAAAGCAATAGAACAAACAGAGAGAAAAGGAGGAAGAGAGAGAAGTTGCTCGAAAGAAATTTTGTAAAGAGATTACCGTTGTAATAAATTTACGCAATTTAATCATTGGGTCCTCGGTTTCCTAGGTTTCCTAGGTTTCTTCCTCGATACAGTATTTGCGGATTCTTTATTGACATTATCAGATTTGGAAGCGTGCAGCGATCGGAAATTACGACCGGTGGCGCAATGCGGTCGAGACGAGACACCGGACGGCGCGACGTGGTGCGGTCGGCGATTCCGATCATAAGGGGAATCGCAGGCCAATAAATATTCCATAATTTATTGGCAAGGCCGCGATGCGCCGTTCCTTCGTTCGGTCGGAATCAAAGCGTTTCGGGTGTTGTCAGCACGGGACGGCATGCAGGAAACCTCAAAGAAAACCGCTTCTACGACGGGTTCTCCAGGTAGTCTTCACCGACCGTGTGTCCTGCGAGACGTCTACCAAGATTCCAATCAACGAGTTTTTGCGTCACGATCCCGGCGAAAACCGGCTGTAATCTCGCGCGGATATGGGCCGAGCCACCCGTTTCTAAACAGATCGAGCGCGTTAATCGATCGTACGTGGCACGCGCGATCGATCGCCGATCAATTAACGCGCGCGCGGTCGCAGCAATTAATCGTCGACAAGCGAATTTCTTTCATCGGTTCTTTTAGATTTAATCCTCCATCACACTTTTCCGGTGTGCCGCAACGGGTCTCCAAGTATATCGCAAAAATTTTTAAGAAAACAAAATAAAGTTCAGAAATAAATAAAAAAGTGAGTAAGAATGCGAAGTGAAAAATATTTAAAAATTGTTTAAATTATTTAAATTATTAATTAAGTGAGAAGGTGAATACTAATATGAGTTAACATTAATATGTAAAATTACATACATTATTCAGCAAGTGAACGTTTCGACCGCAATTTTTGAGTCATTCTATTATATTATTAATTATCTAAATATTGTGTTTACACACTCTCATTTTTAATCAAAGCAATATCGTTTAAAATCACTTTTAAAAGATTGAAATCAAAACTAAAATTTTATTAAAGAATTTGTTTATTTCTGATTATCTTGTTAGTGTAGCATCTAATAAAAGACCTATGTTATTGAATGCATGTATGCACTTAAAATGTATCTCGACAAATTTGATTCGTTATCCAATTGTGTTATGAATTGAAAAGCGCTGCCTCATCAGAAAGATTCGATTTCAATCTTTTTACCGTGTAATGCATATAAAAAAAAAGTTTTCTTAGTAGATATATCTTACAAGAGCCACAGAATTCCTATACGTATTTACGGTTTTTTGCTTAAGCTATATAGCCACGATTATGGAAAAGTTATCTCTCGGCTGCGTGATAGCGCAGTAACATTTGTTAGAATTCTGAGGATATCAGGTAGGTGACGTTAAAAAAGAGAAATGTGAGCTTATGTGGGAAAGATTGCCAGTGCTTATAAGTGTATTATTGACGTAGACTCCCGCTTCGTCTCTCTCTGTTCGTCCTTCCTCAGTCCCCGAGGGGCGACGCTAAGGTAGGCGTGCAACAACGTGCAAGAACACGATGAATTTCTAATTCAACGTAAAGGAACACATGGACTGACGTAAGCCTCCTAATGGTTTCATTACATACGCATGATAAGGTCGCATTAGCCGTCAGCTCGTGCGAGGCTCGGGAAGAGCGAGTGCTATACACTCAGCGTGTTCGGAGAGCACCAACTGACGTTCAATCTTCGCGAGATTTTCCTAACGGATGATCCCCGTTCGGAATTAATGCGTGGGCGAATTGACGTGGTCGATAAAGCCATTCGTAAGCGTCAAACGATCATTAATATAACTGCATCAAGCATTATGTCAGATAACGACGTTAATCGATATGCAAAAACAGAGACAGAAATTGAAAAATAATTGAGAAAAAAGTGGGAAAAAGAAAGAAAGAATCTTTTGACATGACAATTATATGGTGATTGCGAAAACTATAATGTTTGTTTATATTATTTCCAAGCTATGGTAAGCGTATGATTAACTCATAAATTTAATAAAAATTATAAAATCCAAATGATATACAGCCTTGGCCGTAAGTTAAAGCATTCTCATTGTGTTTTCTTGGGAAAAACGGTAATAAAATAAAAAAAAAACTGAAGAAAATATTAAAATTGCTATAAAAATAAATCTTACAATTTTAATATTTTGTTTGGTTTTTCTATTTTATTAAGAAAATTTTTTCAAGAAAATACTGACGATACATTCTGACATAGGTATAGATCGTGAGTGTTGTATATCACGGGAAGACATCAGCTTAACTATTTTTCTTGTAGAAAGTGCGCAAAGATGGGGATATGGGGAAGTACCAGACAGCACACTAGTAATGTGGCTGTGGTCCAGCTTCCGGAATCTCATTCGGGACTCCGAACATGGCGCAAGTGTCACGACCGAAAGCTATTACCCGCTCAGCTTATCTCGTGGGCTCTTACTCGAGTCACGTTCGTCGCGACGAAAAGCGCTTCCTACCGAAAAGTATTCCGCGACAAAATGGAGCGGGTTATCCGTCCGACGAAGAGAAGGAGAAGGAAAAAGGGATCTGAGAGAGAGATGGCCGGCTCTCTAGTCTCTTGAACACGCGCCTCCGTATCACGCCCGCTGCAAACAAATGGGCTCATGACGTGTTAAGTAATTTTTCAGGACCCGTTAGACTAGGGCGCGAAGACGGAAAGCTTATTTGACATCTTTCTTAGATTTAGTATTCGTGCACGTAAGTTATATATCGAAGTAGCCATGTGTGGGCGAATGAAAGAGCGCATTTCCTGTATTAGAGACTTTTTGCCTGCGTACTTCTTGGCACGCATTTATATCGAGTGTGATTGCGAATTACAGTCCGTTTATTGATATAATTAACTTTTCATTTGCGCTCGTTGCCTGTCAATTAGATTCTAAAACAGCGTGTTTCAGTCGTTTTTTAATTTTTGCGGCATATTAAATAACAAGTTTGTAAAGGTACATCATTAAGTGCACGCTTTTCAATGCTCAGCATATCTTTTATCGGATACGGCCAACACAACATTCAGCAATAAAAAATAAAGTTTTAAAGTTCTTGTTTTTTATTTTATCGTTTTAAAAGCGATTTTATTACAATAAGAGATAACACTGTGATCTAAGTAATACGTATAACAAACGTATAACAAACTACTTAATAATTTCACAATATTGACCATTCGTATAATTTCTCAAAACGGCTTAACTTTTTCAAATTCCGTTGTCGACAATGGTTACCCAAGAACTTAACTTTAAACTCCACTGAAGCAAAATATAAGTTAAACAGTTTGATTGCTTAAATTTGATTGTAAAAAAGTCAAGGGCAAAAAAATTTTCTATAATATACAGTAAATCAAAGTAAACTTTTCTAAATTCTAATTTTTTGCTGCATTACTTAGTTTCATCGTTGCAATGGTTGTTGAATAAATATGTATTTACTGTAAGCAAATGTTTAACAAATAACTATTGAAAAAAAAACGTATTAAAATGAATTTTTGCCAGAGTATAATTTATCTTATTTGATAAAAAAAAATTGTAGAATTTTTGATAATTTTAAAAGACGAATAATTTTCTGATATCGTTACATTATACGAAAAGTACGAACATTCGTCTTACGTCTGCTTATTTAAGGTTTCGAATCTAAGGCTTCTAATCGCACCGGTTATCACCAAGACTCGAGAATATTCCATGTGCAAGGGGACTCAAGTAACATCGTTCGCGGACGTTCACTTTACTTCTCGCCGGCCGCATTGCGCTCTAACGCGTTATTTTGATCCGCCGTGGTATCAACGCGCGAGGTGATATCGCGGTGATATCGCTTTCGTCGCCGCTCGAGTCGGCTATGTTTCGAGGTACCTAGTAGCTAAGGCCACAAGGGACATTGCATTTTGCAACCGGTGTCTTCGTCGATCGTCACGTGTAGAAGGTGCTGGTGCCGAGCTCCGATAACGCTTCCTTGGAAACGGTTAACGTCATCAACGATGAACATCGCACCTTCGCTATCTTCCAAGATAACACTGCATCATACGGAGAAAGGGAATGCCGGTTGCATCGGCTTTTGCAATTAGATTTTCCTAAAATTCCGATCTGATAAAAGATACACGACGGTAAATTACGCGCAATCGGGATTATCCTTTGCAGATTTCTGGTTTAATCGCGCGTTATAATTGTCGCATCTTCGTTATCTTTGGAGATAACGAGATCATGCGAAGAAAAGAAATATTCAATAACGGTTGCAGCATTGCAAACGGTTGGCCTGAAATTCTGCTGACGAGAGATTAATTTACGGATTACCAGTAATATGATTTTTCACAGATTACGAATATTACAATCCCAAGAAGTCAGACAACACAACAATACATACATAACACACATGCTTGAAAATAAAATACAAGAGGTCTTAAAGATTAAAGAAAGAAGAAGACTTTTAAAGATGCTTTTTTAAAAAGACGTCTTACGTCTCGAGCTTGGACTTTTTATTGTCTGGATAAGGACATTATCATGCTCTTATTTGTCACTTATGAGTTCATTTTCGAATGACGCAATGATAATCCTATTATATCCTTATGACTAATTGTAATGTTCTACCTGGGATCATATATATGAATTGGTCATAATCTAAATCTTGTATTCTTTTGTATTTTTTATTCTACATCTATTTTTCTCTTTAGCTGGGTATACCTTTAGCAAATGAACATCGAACGAACAATAAACGCAAACATGTTCGGACATTCATGTTTGTAAGCCGTTTCTTTCGTTTGTTTCTTCTCTTAATTTTACCGAACACTATAGATCAGATTTGATCAAATTAAGTGTTCATTACTTATAACAATTAAACTTATGATATGATATTTGCCCAACAAATACGAAATTTCGCGCTCGATATTTGTTCGTCAGTATATATCCGGTATCAAATTCACTTACCCACACAGAGAAAAATGTAAAATAATATGCGTTGGAATTCTATTAAATCTAAAAGGATGAATTTTTTTAGGATAAAAAGAAAATTTAAAAAATAATTTGATTATATCAAGAATATATATATATATAGTTTTACTGATATTACTTGATCAGTTAATAATTTTCTATCAAATTGAAATACAGTTTTTCTCATTTCTTTAGAAACTTAATTTTTAAATTATATCATTTTTTAAGTAAAGGAGCGATATACTGATATCGATCTTTATATTTAATATTGTATTATCTTGAATTTTCTCATTCAATTGAAGGTGTTCCATTATGTTCTATCATTCGGGAAGGGTGCGTTCCTTTTTTATTTTAATAATATGTAATGGTTATAGAACGCATTACAGCTAAAATTTATCATCGAAAACTTATCTCGATAACTTTGGTCTCTCTACAAGTTGACTTGCTCTCATATATATTATCAAAATTTGAAGAGAGCTTTATAAAAGCTGATTGAAGCTGAATCGTACGGACAGAGATAAAGAGGCATGTACCCCTAACAAGACCGGGTGCTAACATTCAATCTTCGTCGCCTTTCCGTGATCGGCATTACTGAGTAAACGAGTCGATTCGTCTGGCTCCGGTTCCTATCGCGGGCATCTGGCAATGTCGTAAACGAATATAGACCCACCGGATCTTTTGTCATCCGTGACGCATCGGGAAAAGTCAATATCCAAACGATCCTGGCTTCATCCGGGCCGAACCACGATTCTGGCGTAGGTTTCCCCCATGTCAGTAATGGCCAGTACGTGACGAGGGTGTCCCACACGACTCTGCTGCATCCCCCACGAGGAGTTTTGCATAATACACGCATTGCCGGAGCGCTCTCTTCAGATCATAGCACAGATTTGCACGATATCAAAATTCTACCAAACCGTGAGAAAAATTCTTTTCGCGAGTTAAAGCGATGCAATAATCAGTTATTTATACTTTGATATGTGACTAATAAAAATTTTTTTACTTTTTCATTAAAATTGCGTTGTTCTAAAATTTGATTATTCTTTTAATAAATTAAATTTGATTAGAATAAAATTTAATTTAAATTAATATTATAATTATTATAATAGTATTGGTTAAAATAATAAATTTGGTTAGAAAAATAAAAATTGTGATGTTTTAATTAAAATTTGGTTATTTTCACTCAACTTTGGTTAGATTAAAATTTAATCTAAAATTTAAAATCTATAAGTCTTGGTTAGAATAATCAAATTTTGATGAGATCAACACAAGTTTTTAATGAAAAAGTAAAAAAGTTTTTGTTAGTCATATCAACAAAGTAAATGTAAAAAATGGTTGTATGTAATAAAACATTTCTGTTAGTATAATAAAGACGAAAAATCATCAAGGATTACATTTATTTACAAAAGAACAACAAAAAATACTCTAATAAAATTAAATGATTTTAATTTAAATCTATTTATATTATACAGAAAGAATGATTTTGCTGAAGTATCTAAAAATTTAGACATACAGATCTGAAAATAATTTCGATGGATATTAAAATAATTTTGCAAACTCAAAAATACTGAGAAATGTTATAAAAAATTGTTATCAACCAGTTTGAGTTTCCAACAAAATTATTTTTAGATCTTTTATATCCAGCAAAATTTTATATCTAATAAAATTTCCAACTATGAACAAACATACATAAATAATTAAACATAAGATTATTAAAAGATATCCTAGGATTAATCATGAATAATATACGTAGTGTTGATTTTTTATCATGCGCATTTTTTTCACGTGAATAAAAACTGAATTCTTGCATCTATTTTGATGCGTTTCAGGTGACATATATTTAGCTCGTAAAGAACGATCGATCGTGGATTCTTTTCATTTACCTAAAGAGCTTCTCTCCTTCGCAGCGATAAAGCTGTCATCCCTTCAAGCAGGTCGGGCTGGCAACTAAAATGTTATTCTTCCGCGTCCGACAAGTAGCAACGAGAAGACTCGAGACACTCGAGACCCTCTCTCGAGAAAACGGTTTCTCGCCTGGCGGGACCATGCGTCTTCGAGGTTAACTGATCTCGAATGTTATCGCGTTACCTTCGACTACCTGCTTACGTACTTACTTCGCCTCGCATAGAAATCACCTATTTTAAGATCCTCCACGTTGTGCCGGCGACCCCAGGAGAATCGTGGTGGGTAGTCGGCCGTATCGATTCGCGCGCGTTTTGCCTCCGGACCGTGGGGAAAGAGTATAATTAATACGGCAGTTATTCTCTTAATGGAATACAGTACTTTGGGAGAAAACACAATCGAGGAAATACAAAGCTACTCGGAGGTGAATGAAATCATCATTAATGCAAACGAAAAATTTAATTTTCTGCACAAAATTTGATTTTTCGGAAGCAAAGATACTTTGAAATTGAGAAATGTAAGAAAACGAAACAGAAATAATAATATTAATTAATTATTTAAAACTTTAATTACTAATGATGTATAAAATAATGCAATAGAATGCAGCAAAAATCTATAGAATAACATCCAAAATCTGTAAAAAATTATAAGTATCATTTTATTTAAAAATATTATCTTCTACTTTTTAAAGATATACTAGGTGTATAGTTTCTATGACTAGTATTGGAAATTCATACTTTCTGTATCAAAATAAATATTATTTATATATATTATACACACATATATAT
>NW_017259375.1:1396853-1409240 GCF_001594045.1 Atta colombica
TTTTTTTTAAACAGTTATTTTTTATTAAAATAATTTTCGATCCTTCGGGTTCTAAATCACCGCCAAATATATATTTATATTATTTTCAAATATAGAATTACTTTCAAGTATAGAAAAATAAATAATTTTTTCATAATTGTTCTATTTTAAATTAAAAAATACGTGTAATATAACCTTAAGATAATTATTGGCATATATTTTAAGATATAAACTTTAAATTTACGAATAATATTCATATTTTACGAATAATATTCTGTATTTTACATTGTCCGATTTCATCGTAAGGCTATCGAAAATGTGTCGATTTTTCCTCTTCTTCTATCTTTGCCTATCAACGATCGTCTCGTCCACCTCGGACGAATCTTCGTTCACGAAGACATGCGGGATCCATGGGGATACGTCACAACAATACATCTCTTTAGCGGCGACACAATAAATCAAAATAAACTCGCTGGGAGAGAGAAAACAGGTTGCCAGCGCCACGGGAGGCTGCACAGCGATCTCGCTCGCTCGACTGTATTGAGGTTCCTCCGTGTGTGTACGGTGCGTCTGCTTGGACGCACACGCTTGCAAACACCTACACACGTCCATAAGGATGGAGGATACTATTGGATTTGGATGCTGTGCAGCCGAGTGTAATCCTCGTCTTCGTTTTCTCTCCTTCTCTCTTTCGTGTTGGTCGTTTAGTGCTATATTGGTGTACCTGCTCCGTTAACCCGGTCCAGCCTCTCTCTGACGCAGTCTCTTACAGCGAACCCTCTAATCCCGGACTCCACGCTCGAAATCTCGTTCACTATGTTTCGTATAGTGTTTTTAAAAAAGTATGAGTTTATCGCAAGGATAGATTTTTCAGGATAAATCGCTTTTATTATTTCTCGAGCACTTGCGAATTGTCTGGCACTCTTTTGAGGAGAAATTGTATAGAAATTCACATTCGTTTCGCTCGAATGTTTAAGCTCATCATCGTTTTCCAGGTAGCATTTTGTCATTTTTGAGCAACAACCTATTGGCTGAATACAAAATGAAATGCTGCTACCGTGGTCAATTATATTTTCCTGTATCGGGACGGTCTGTCCCGACGGTTAAATCGGCGGCTACGCACCGATTGACCTCGCAAACGAGACCCCTCCGGTTCATCGTGCTGCTCGGGAGGTCGTTGAATGGTTAAAAAATAGCCTCTATCCAGTTTGATCCATGATCATTCGTTTGGCTAGTACAGCACATACATAAAACATATAAATATACACTTGTTAAATTTATAATGTCAAATTATATCCAATTTAAGTTATTTTTCATTATTTCTATAGGTCATCACTGCATCTGCTCAATATATCATTAATTTGACTAAAACAAAGTTAAACAGTTTAACTCAAGAAAATGTAAACTCGACTTAAATTTGCTTTATTATTTACTAAGTATAACTAGTGTATGGACGTCGATAACTTTAAATCTAATCACAAAAATAAATTGGTTTACATTTTGAAATACATGGAAGTTATTGTAAAAATAAAACATTTTTCAAACTCAAAGGATTGAGTTACCAGAAAGAAAGATTACCGTTTCTTTAGCGGTGTAAAATAATTTGAAGCTTCAGACCGTTAAATTCTATTAATTCGCAATCGTAAAGTTTCTCGTAAATTGTAGTTTAAAGAATTTATGTTTGAAATTGGAGTTTCAATCCTTGTCGAGAGAGACATTTAGATTGACTTATTAACAATTTGTCTATCTTGTACGAAGTAAACGTGTATCCGGGATTGCATGCGCTAGAAAACCGAACTCCGTCAACAAGTGCATAGACAAGCGCGAACCGTGAACTTTGCGGTCGAGAGTACGAGGGAGAGAGGGTTCATTGAGGGACTCCCAGTTAAATCTTGGAGTTGCATCGCGTCAGAGATCTCGCGGAGGCTATAGTTCGGTCGTTCTGGTGTTGGTGCTTTCGGGTTCGGCGATCGAGGAGTGAACTCGGATGAACTGCGCCGCGCACGACGTGGAAGAAGCGGAGGAAGGAGATGGGAAACCACGAGAGCGGGAAAGGAAGACGAAGAAAAGGAAGAGAGGCAGGAGGTTGAAGAGGAGCTCGCGCGGGGTGGTGAAGTACGATGGTCGGGAAGGAGGAAGAAGGGTAAGGAGGAGGTGAAGAGGTAAACCGAGTGTAGGCGTGTAGGTGAGGTCGGAGCCGAGCCGAGCGAGTCGAGCGAGAGCGGCTGTCGGGTCGCCGCCGGGTCAATGTCGCCAGAGTAATTACCCCTCTCCGTCCCCTTCTTCGGTCACTCTTTTCCTCTCACGATGCCCTCGCGGTCTCTCACCGTGTCATTCCCGCTCTCTCACTCATCTTCTCTATCCATCTGTCTATCCGTCTCTCCCTCGCTCTCCTCCATCCCTCGTCGTAGCTATTCTCTCGCTCTCATACCCACGCTCTCTCGCTTACGATATTACTCGATTCTCTCGTGGTTTCCTCTCTCTCGCCCCCATCCATCTCGTCTCGTCTCGTTTTGCCTCTCGACTTCTACTTGTATGCTACTCTATCCGGACCGCTCCAAACTCTATCCGCCAAAGTTTTGCTCCCTCCTCCCTTTTTTATTCATTATGCATCTACTAGTGCGAGCCGCTTTCAATCTCATGTGCCTATAGGGAAGCTGACAATATTACGATTGGAGTACCGCTATTGGAGTACCGATACTTTACCATGTGTAGTCTCCATCCTCGGCACACTTCTCGCTGATACTTTGATATCTGGATAATTTCTTGCTTGTTTATTGATTCTATCGTTTATCGATCAAGTACTATCTTGATTCTACACATAGTAAACAGGGAAGTATGCTTGATAAGATTATATGTTCTGTCATTGATACAATGTTTAAAATGAACTTGATTAATGATAAATCCATGTACCTAAAATTTAATGTACATTCTGAATAAGATGAAGAACGATACGCATCTTCGATTGCAATTCGATTGCAAAACAGATCTTTAATTTTTGTTAAAAAATTTCCAGAAAGAGAAAGAAAGAGAAGAAAATAACGTTTGCTGCGGATTTGCTGAGTAAGCTACAAACACAAGCTGCAAGATAAGGAATCGATATACTGGAGCAACACTCGCAAAAGGAAATATGAATGAGTGCGCATTAAATTGAGTGAGACGAACGGTATTGCTACTTGAGGAAACTGCGCAGATTTGTAGTACATACCGAGTGTAGTGAAGCTTCCCGTGGATTTTTCCTGAGGGAACATTCGAGAAAATAGGGAATGGAACGAATAAAACGCGCAGTGATTCAACGAGTAAATTGATGGATGAGAATTCGAATAGTAGAAAGTTTCTAGTAAAAAATTAAAAAATTATGTAAAATTATCTCATAACTTATCGTTTTTATGTAAATATCGATGAATATTTAATTTTACACGACAGTTATTGTAGAGACATAAATTTTTTAATTTATATACTTATAAATATGTATTTTATCAAATTATTTTGAACTGACTAATTAATATTAATATTAATTATTGGAATTGCATTGAGATTCTGTATAAAGAAATTAATTACTTTTATTTATAAAATTTATAAATACGTATTTTATTCAATTATTTTAAACTAGCTAATTATAATATTAAATTAACTATTATAATTGCATGGAGATTTTGATACAAAAAAACTAATTATTTTGTTATTATTTTCTAATTATTTCCTTATTACATCGATAAAATTAAAAAAGAAATCAGTGCTTTGAGGTATTAATATATATATTGTATATATTGTACGGTATATATTGTACGAGAAAAAAAATTGCGACAGTGACTGTCACAGATAACTTTGGTGCTACACGTCGACGTATTCCATTTCACTCGTCGCAATCGATTACGTTCTCGTTACCTTTCATGTTTTCGGACGCGTGGCCAAAGAGCAGGCGGTGTAGCCACGTGGTATAATCACGCGAGTTTTTTTTTCACAATGACGACTGATGCATCTTTTAAAAGATTCATGCCAGGTATAGCGCGACCATCGCGACAATGTATACGCGATGTAAGTCGGCGAAACTACGACACACTTATTTGTGCATTTGCGATGTTTAATTCAAATTACATCGAGGGTTCCCAGGAAGGCGGTTATTATTCGCTCTGATTGAAGTTCTGTATAACTTTAGCCTCGACTCTACTTCCCGGAGACGATTGCACGACACTTGTAATTTTCGATCGAGTTTTTCTTTCGACGCATCTATGCCTAGAAATAAATGACGAATATTATCTTATCAAGGTAATTCTTTGATTTTTTTCGGAAAACATTGTTCATCCATTTATATAGGATAACTTATTAATCGCATAAACTGTAATATATTTGAAGCAGTTCTCCTCTGACATAATACACATTTATAATTACGTACGAAAAATGTATGACAAAAAATTATCGTTCTGTCACGTGAATCTCTCATGCGAATCTGAATGTCGCACGTATGCGTAGCGAACGTGTTATAAGTGCTGTTTTAAGAGATTAGCAAAGATAAACATACACATTCAATATTAAACTGATATTTTTTTTTTAATTGCGCATTTGTCGCTACGGTTTGAAACATGTAACACGTACACACTGTCCGATTGTTTGTGAGAACTATAAAATTGCAAAGAAAAAAAAAAAGATTATCAGCATTAGTCACGAACGGAGAGGAGATAAGGTAAAGGATGGCTACGTCAACAATTGTAATTCGCTGTCTATTTTTTCGCTTGCGAAGGATTTTAAGCCATATGACGCAGAATAAACGTATCGCGTGAGTCAACGTAATTTAATAAATTTAATTACGTATTCACGACAGAGAAAGGAAATAGAATGGGCGAATGGTTGCGAAAAATGCAATTTTACGCAAAAAAGGAGGCCTTTACCGTTAAAGGTTAAACAGACGACTGGACCGATTGGAGAAGATTTAACGACTAAAAGGCGGAGATTCGGTGATCGTTATTTCCGTTTCGGAATCGCCTCCTTTCTCTCTCTCTCTCTCTCTCTCTCTCTTTCTCTCTCTTCTTTATTCTCATCCTTGCCGTTTCTCTACCGCTTATTCCACAAGTTGTATTGGCGAGTTTATGAGGAACAGGGGGGTAAGGATACTGCTGTTTACTTCGTAGAAGGTGAAGTGCGCCAAGAGATGTCGAAGAGCGCGGGCTTTCTCGTGGCGCGGCAGCGTGGAGAACGGAAGCGCCGTCCTTCGTTTTGTTAGCCGCAAGAAACGGACGTATGTTACCCATTATCCATGCTGCGGGCCGTGCAGTAAATTATGATTGTCGAGTACATCATCGGCCGCGTGCGCATTAGTTCCCTGAGGAAGGCAACAGTCTCTTTCTCTCGTACAGTCGTTCGCGTGGCGTTCAAATTACGCCGTCGTTTTTCGTTGAAATGATGTGCGATCTGCCGCACAATCGAGAATCAATAACCTTTCGGAAATATCACAAAACACTTCGCATAAAAGATGCAAGCTGCGTTCGAATGAGTGAAAAGTAGAATTACACGTAACGAGACAAGTATGATTACTCTAGTCTGTTGAGAAGATCATGCTTTTTGTGGCGATTGTTAGAATAGACGTTGCCTACGAATAATGATAATTGAGTAGATGGTTTAAAGATGTGCAAGTTGATAGGTGAGATGCTTAAAACATCTCAAAATTTTTTTACTTCATAGTTCTAATTTTTTACTAGTGTATTATGTTATATTTAATTTATGTTAAATTTATATTTTTTATATAATTAAATTTATGGGATAGAGAAATGTAAAAATAATGAACTTAAAGACTTTTAACTAAAGAACTTCTTTTAACTAAAGAACTTTTAATTAAAGGACAATATATTTTAATTTCCTCTTTCAAAACAAGATTTAAAAAAATTGAGAAATGCTGGCCATCCCATCTATCCTGATATATTTGTATTAATAGGTTAATATAATGAGAAACTATTCGCCCAATAATGTTCTGATTCAAGAAATAATATAATCAATGTTTTCGAGCAGTTATCGTCATGGATTAAAACGGACGAAAATCTCTTTTGAATTAATTCCAGTTTTCTCTCGAAAATATTTTTTGTGCAATGAAATTTTAAACGAAATAATTCAAATTAATCATCGCAGTGATGCACAATTCAATACGGCTCATGTCAAAGATGCGACGTTATTTTCCCACGTGAGGATGCGGATTAATTATCCCAATGATTTAATTGATCAACGGCAATGCCGCGTGCGACATGCGATCGACGGCACGTGCGGCACTGTCGATTTTAGCACTTGACAAAGTACACTTGACACTTTGCATCGACTCGCGTGTGTCACAGTGAGTCAGTAGTGAATCATGATTCGCCTGCTATGCTGTCAGGCTTATTAAGATGTCTATGTCGCTATGTCGATTGGGTAATCGTCATAACCCGGTTTGCAGATAAGGGAACATCGATAATGCGCATTCGATAAAGACGATAAGATTCGTCAGCTGAACGGATGCATCACGGTCGTGCACTTTATTATTTTCTTTTAGATAAGGATACGATTGTATTGGAAATTACACAGCAGAAAATATTTTGTATTTCTGTAAAAACTGATTCTTGTTAAAATTTTTGTGTTGAATTAAAATTTAACATACCTGACTATTAATTCAACATAATAATGTAATTGTGTTATTTGAATATTTTATGTTAAAGCGATACTCAAGATTTCTTAGTGTTAAAATAAATTTTTAAAATAAACCTTTGGATATAATGAAATGCAGCGAAAAAGAATTTAAAAAAGTTATTATAAGCCGTTTGCTGTTAAGGACTGAAAATGAAAATCTTATTGACTTTGATCTTTGATTCCTTTACGATCAGTTGATTGAATCATATTTTGCTTTGGAGTTATAAGAGTCTTAGCTCCATTGTAAAAAACGGAGCTTAAAAAAATTAAGTCTTAATATTAATTAAGCTTTAAAATTAAGCCTTATATGTTTCAACTTTTAAATTATTGTGAATATAATGTGAATACAATTAATTAATAAATAACAACAACGAGTAGTGCATTTCATTGCTCAAGTGTCAACGTGTATTCATATTTCTTTCTCTCTCTCTCTCTCTCTCTCTCTCTCTCTCTCTCTCTCTCTCTCTCTCTTCTTTGTCTGTCTCATGTACGTCAATAACTATTGTACATGCTTTCTCTTATATTACTAATTTTAATAATTAATTTTAATAATATTGTGTATAAACATATGTGAATGTTCCTTGAAAGACAAGGGATAATGTTCCGTTGCATGTTTGCGTGTAAAATCCATGAAATGATACATTTCGCAAACTCGATCTCAAGACCTCGGACTATGTTAATTTTATTCAGACTGATCGCAATCGAGGAAATTCGCTTATTTTAAATCTGCTTATTTTTTGCGGAAATTTGCGTATAAATTGTATCAGTGTTATTCTTTGTATTAATTTCTTTACATAATCGATAAATTGTATTATTTTCTAATATATAACGTATTCAAATTTTGTGTGAATTCAATTAACACGAAATTTTGAGTGAATAAATTTGCGAAATGTAGTTAAATTTTAACACAAATTTTTCAACTATATTATAGCATAATTATAGATCATTCTTTTTTTTTATGTATAAAATAACGATTCTTTTTAATTACTCGTTTTCGGTTTTTTTGGCATTAAACAATTCTAAACACAATCGCTCAGTGCAAATGTTCAATTTACTGTGAAATCGATGAAACGCGTCTACATGATAACGGATGCAACGCAATGAAAAGATGGTATCCACGCGAAAAGAGTTACACATAAAGCTTTTGATATAGCAGGCGACATGCGCGGGTAGTTGCCCAACATATTCTCTCCATAATTGATAGACTAATGACATCGCAAATAGGTTAAATGCACAACTGTTGTAATTTCGACGGGGAATGAAGCAATTACTGAGAGCAGAGGACTACGATAATACCTGACTCGGTTCAATTAAAACGGGAACCAGCTGATAATTCCACGCGCGATTGGCAAATCGCGAGCGAGCGAACGAACGAATGGTTCGCTCTGCCGTTTTTGCGGCCGTTCATTTACCTTTAGCATTCGCGCGTCATGTCGCGCAACGTCGCGAAATTAGTTAATCAGTATTTAAGTGGACGTTGCACGCACGATAAATATAATGCGGCTGGCGCGCGGCCGCTGATAATTAATAATCCCCACGACGACGCAAATTCGGGCGAACGGCACGTGCAGACGCAGATACATCTACAAATTTGCCAACTATCCATCGCGAATTTACACATTTAGCGACACGTTAATCGACACGTGATATCGCTGCGTCGATTGCTGCGATCGACCAAAAGATCACTGATTTAATTGTACGATTAATATACAGAAAAGTTCTCGAGTTCTTATGATTTCTCGAAGATCAGTTTTTAGGCTGTATTATTTTTTAATAAAATAAAGAAATTATGAAAAATTACAGATTTTTCTATATTGTGTGAAAGTAATACAAAGAGCTTGGCGAGATTTAGAACTTGGATAAAAATTATTTTCAATGAAAAGTAGACACATGTTAAAAAATTAAGTAAAAATAAAAAAATTTTTATTTCAACTATAAAATTATATTATTAAATATGAATATTGATCTCGTTGAACTATTTCATATAATATTCATTTTTAAGTAAAGTTAAAATATAAGTATTTCCAATTCTGATCACGTTTTGCAGAGATTGTATACACTCCTACCTTTAATAAATAAAAAAATACGAGATGATATTCTTAAATAAAACGATACTTATAATTTTTTAAATATTTAGAATTTTTGTTATTCTAAAAATTAATACATTATCAAGATAAAATGTAAAAATTTCCATTTATTATAAAATTAAATTGTTAAACATAAATATTGATCTTATTGGATTGTTTCATATAACATTCATTTTTATACAGAAGAAAATATAAATTTCTAAGTCAGTTTTTGCAGAGACTAGATATTACCCGGGACATTCTTAAATCTGTTAGCAGATATTCTTTCTTCTGCATCTCTGCGTGAAATCACCAATTAAACATAAATAAGAAGACGCTCTCGTTATTATTGATACGTAAGATCGGGACATAGCTATAGAGACCCTCGATGGAAACAGAACCGCGGAGTTAATGACGGCGATGTGCGAATCGATATATAATGTGTGCTCACCGTCGTGTTGTCGTGCTGCATTTTGCTGCGCGCAACGGAGCGGCGAGGAGGGTCAATTAAAAGCTGTTACCGTCGATTGCGCGGCCGATTCGCTGTCTGACACACCGATAATACGACGTACTTGGGATCATGTGTCGCGATGAATTAATTTCGCTCGTGCGAAAAAAAAAATTCGTTAACGACGAAACGTTGAGGACGGTCGTTCTGTTTTCGTTTCTTTTTTCTTCTCTCTTTCTTTCTCGCAGACGATAGCCTCGGTGAAATGGAAAATTTTTACGTGACGCGCGTATTCCACGCGTATTCGAAGTCGATAATACGCAACGTCGCGTTGCGCCGCTATATCTTAACGCGCCTTTATCTTTTTCAACGTGGCGTAGCGTATAATATATGCGATGCAACCTAATCGCGTCTTATCCATCACGATGCATTACAATACGTGGAACGGTAAGGCATCAATTTCTCTCAACTTGTCACTTGGCGAATGCGTGCGATTCAGTGCATTAGCACGTGCTTCACTTGGACTTTGATATAAAGGTAATTACTTCCACGTTAAAATTGAAAAATAGAAAAAAAATTCTTATTAAACTATAAAATTAATGCTACTTTCTATCGCAAAAATTAAACTGTTCTACATTATTTTATAATAGTGTAAATAATTATTTCCGATGTATTTTGCCTGCTGAACATGAATCTATTGTTCAAATTTGGCTGTAAGGACAGAATTGAAATGGACAAGATATATATTATGACACAATGATTATATAATCTTGAATCATTGAAGATTATAATCTTTCTGCATTGCATTTTGTAAATTTTATATTGCTTTTCGATTTAGTATGATTCGATTATATTATGAAAGTAAAAATATTTATTTTCAATATAATGTAGTATTGAGATGCATGGAAAAAGTTTTTTCTATGTTCAGAAAGAAGAATTTTTTCTAAATTATTTAAAAATTTAACTAGATATTGATCTGAAAAAAATTTTTATTGGACTATTAAAATAATTATGTAGGAATTTCAAACATAATAAATAATGCTGCAAAAAGTTTTGGCATTCTAACAACCAGTTTGAACGTTCTACATAATTATTTTGATACAGCAAAATTATTTTCAGATCTGTATTTAGCTAAATTTTTATATATTTCAGCAAAACCGTCTTTTTTGTATATATTACATTGGAAAAAAAACTATTTTCAAATTGTTTAAAAAAATCGGAAATGACTTTCTAAAAAAGTTCAAATTTTGAAAAACAGCGTAATTTATAAGCCTCATCTGACAATTCAAAATTCATGTTTTATTTTAATTGATACATAATCGATTAATAATACTCAACATTAATTTATAGGTAACAATTAACAAAATAATAAATATAATATTACAATTTTAATACAATAATAACGAATAAATGTTATTGCTAATTGCCAAATTAGTTTCCTAATCTCCATAAAATCATCAGGAGTTTTAATTAAGTCCTCTCATAATAAAATCCTCACTCTTCACACGACTTCGTAACGATACCAGATTTCGGTTCCAGAGGCATTGTTGCCAGTATCAGACGTATCCGATTACACGTATTTGACTATTCCAAGCATTATCGTGCAGGTGAGTCACGTCTGCTGCAAGGCAAAATGTTTCTTCGAACCCGATGACGATTTCTCAGCGAAAATCCAACCTATCGGTAATATCAACATTAGTAATAGATAATCGCATGAGCACGTGCCATGATAGTGCTGCGCGGTGCACATGTGCGTCTCGGAATATGCGTGTGCAAGTGGCACGCACTACGCCTAATCTTTCGTGCGATGGATATACGAGGGAAGCTGCAGGGAAAAGATCCGGGAACGACAAGGCGAGATAAGGATAGGAAAGCAGAGGAGGGAGGGGGAGAGAGAGAGAGAGAGAGAGAGAGAGAGAGAGAGAGAGATGATGATGACGACGTAAAATAAGATAGAGCAGAATCAGCGTGGCGAACATCTGCGTGTCGTCGGACACGTCTCGCAGTTAATAAATCGCCACTTATCGATCGCCGCTTGTCGTTACGCAATAAGATGCATTAGCATAAGACCGCCGAGATATCTATCCACTGGTGCAGATATTTTTTTCGCGTCTCCGCCGGCTCGCTGGCTGCCTCATCGCAATCGCATAAGTGATGGCAAATCCCTTCTTCGAAGGTGGTTTTTTGCGGATGCAACAAAAAAGAATATAAATGATATAGCGAAAAAGAATTTATGAATACAAAATATATTATTAATCACTTCGACTTATGTAAAAAAATAATTGGTTCTTTCATTTTTATATGGTTTTATAAAGAATGTTTTGGAGCATCGTATAAAACAATATTCTATAAATAAATTGCTTGCAATAAACTATTTTTATATGAAATCATATCACTTCTTATTAGTTTATTATAATATTTCTTTATTTCTAATCATACTATTTATTATTTTCTATCTTTGAACTTTAATCTCTCTCGTATAAATATAATACAATTATACTTCTTTTATATTTTTCGTATTTCTTTGATATGTAAATTCAAAATATGAATCGAGAGCATGTTTAACGAAAACAGAATAAACTGTTGCGCGTCATCCACGTGCTGAGTAGCGAGCTGGGCCAAAGTGCAAGACGCAATTACGGTACTCACGCCGTCTTTATCACGTCTCATGAATCATCTCGATCGTTATTGTCTTATGACATTACGCACGCTATATTGAGGTTTTCAGGTCCTTCTCTCAGTGTCTTTCCTGCTGATTCTATGTTTCTCTTTCCTACATTTTCTTTGCATCCGTGATATACCACGATGAGTGCACACGCTATCATCGATAAGAAATTCTCAAGTAGTTACATTTGTACTTAGACGTTTAGAGAAACATCGATAAAGTGAAGAAAATAGAATCAAGTCCAAACTAAAATTGACTCAATGCTTAAATATTTGCTTGTAAACATCAAATAGTATTTATTAATTTTATCTCACTTGATGTGCGTACCTGCCTTACTTTTAATTTTGAATATTCATTGCTTATTAATGAATGAAAATGCAGCAGTAATTCTGCTACCGAGATATGTTTTCGTAACTTCGCAGGTATATCAAAGTGTAAATTTAAATTTTATATGCAAATTTATATTTGGTATTTTATATATATTATAATATGTACATTATATTAAATAATATGAATGTATAATAATTGTACAATTGTTATTACATACATATATACACATATATATATATATATATATA
>NW_017259375.1:1409316-1444220 GCF_001594045.1 Atta colombica
TATATATATATATATATATTCTTCTATAATTGATATTTATCAAGAAGTTGCCAGATTAAGAAAACAATTTTATTTTTAAATCGATAACACTCCGCGCTCTTAAATATAATAGTTTAATATCCGCGATACCGTAGCGTCGTCGGGAACACAAACCTAGCCATTGTCCGACTGGCATCAAAATTATCGCGACCTGTCAAAACATATCTTAGTTCATGCATTATCGATCTCTTTCCAAGACGGGTGAGTGGGTCAGCCGTGGTCGTGTGACATAGCGAATATGCGGGCGGGCCAGACTCGGATCGCATTGCAGCGTCGCAAGTCACATAAATGTCGATCAAATAACAATTGAAATTATTTCGCGTAGAAGGTTTTCTATTCATCTTGCTCTCTCCTTCAAGATTCTGTAATAATTTATTGTAGCCAGCTTATTCTTATTTAGTCTGCTATATGAAATAATATCAATAATCATCTATTAATTATAAGATATTCAATAGCAACGCATGCAATTTACAGGCGTTTATATTTTTGTCTATTTTATTACACTTTATTTATATTGTATCTTGGCAATAAATTTTTTCAGCTGCGCATTCTATTTTACTAAAATTTTTTAATTTAAAATTTGTTCATTTTTCGTGTAAAAAATATATAGAAAGAAGTAATTTGTATGTGTTAAAATATATTTAAATCTATAACGATATATTTTATTAATTCTTTTTTCTCTTTTTGCCTTTCTGTCTTTTCGTCTTTCTCTATTATCGGATTTCGCCTACTGCTATAATATCACGCAATTAATTTTATCAATTAGTGCGTCCGATTGCAAAATCTTGCGAGCGGATGTCGAATACGCTTGGCTCGCGATGATTAAGGCGATTAAACAAGCGTAAACAGGCTGCGACGTCATGAACGAGAAAGTCAAGTTGAGGAAGTGGGGATTGTGGGAAAATGCGGCGGATTTCAAGATATTTGGAATTTCTTGCACCGTACTTGGTACGTTTTGTACTAATGGCGGAACTCACGGCTAATCTTCTAGTACGGTTCTACCAAGGCCGTAGCTCTGACTCAGCCAGAACAGCTGTTTGTCATAAAGAGCGCGGGAGATATCCGAGTCCTGCCTTAGATAGCGACTTCCTGCTGACCTCGCTGCACTAGCATTTGCAATTAACGTCTCCCGGCGATATGCGACCGCGACGCGCGATTTCGATTTTGCGTAATTATCATATCTTCGACGCAAGATCATCTGTATACAGAGCGTACCGCGCCGGAAATACGTGAACTGCATGTTCGATGCGTCATCAGAATCATCTTAAAATAAGAAAAAAAAGATTAAATAAACTGAATTATAGTGAATTCGATTGGAACCAGAGCCTCTACAACAGAATCTGACCACGAGAAATTTTGTTAAAATTCTGGGAGACAAAAATATATATATATATATACTTCTTGTCTGTATATAGTATCTCACTTTAACTTACTTTGTCTCACCCTATAATTTTAATTAAGATTCTAGAGTGAAACAATATACAGATTAGAATGATATATACCTACACTGAGAAATAGATACTCTTAAAAAATTTATTTGTAGGATATAATATTTATTTCATTAAAATAAGTGCTTATTTGAATAAAATTTTAAGTATTTCTAAGAAATAAACTATCTATTTTATTTTTTATAATTAATAGATGTTTCACAAAAATGTGCATATATTTTGTTGTTTCACAGTCAAACTTTTTCATAAGTGATAAATATTGAAAAAAATGTGACATTTATTTTCTTTGAATATTTCTCAGTTTATATAAAAAAAAGATATGTACACCTTTCTCTCTCGTTTTAATAAAATCACTTGTTGCAAATTCTGTTATGTTATGCAAAAGTATTGATTTTCCACATATTATAGTATTAATTTGGAATAAAATGTTTTTTCTATGCACCGAAAGAATGATTTTGTTGAAGTATTTAAAAATTTAGATCGATATAAAAATAGTTATATTGAATCAAAATAATTACATATAAGAATCAAGCATGATGAGCAATACTACAAAAAGCCTTGACATTCTAGCAATCAGTTTAATCGTCCTATATAATTATTAGATGTAGTAAAAAGAAATCCATTATTTTTCCATTCAATTTCATGCAAAAATAATGGATTTCTTTTTACTACACCTAATATTTTGATGGAATAATAAAATTATTTTCAGGTTTGTATCTAGCTGAATTATTAGATATTTTTCAGTAAAATCTTTCTTTCCATGTATAAAAATAGGTTACACCGTCCTCAATACATTTTTTGTGCTTTTCAATAAAATATGTATCTTGTAATTCAAAATATTTGCATTTCACTTTTCTATTCAGATTAAATCAGTATACACCAATACTCAATAGTGCATCCAATCGTATTCACTACTAAATAACTGGACCTTTGAAATTCAATGCTAAAATAAATAGCATTGATCTGAATAAAGGGAAAGGTAAAATTAAGTGCGTAACTTATGTCAAGCTCGTAATTTCGAGCTGGTACAAGGTTTTATTACTGCCGCTCATATTATGTGGGAATATTATCGCATTGAAATGTACGCAATTAATTGCTCCACGCAAATTGTAACTGATGAAAGTACAAATATTAGTGGGACAACGTTTCCGCCCCGATATTCGAATATGTTTATGGCGCATGTAAATGCGAAGTGTTTGTCGATTCGAGTTCGCTAATGAGGACAGAATTTAAATCACGTGTTAATATCAAAAGCATAAATATCGATTAATTTTGCTGTATCATTACTTATTTCGTGATAGAAATTTTTGCAAAAAAATAGATATTAATTTTATTCTCGCAATAAATTATTTATGGTATTTTATGCTAGCATTATTATCAAATTGATGATTAATTTAATTGCGATATATATTATTATTTCAGAGATTCGGTTTATAATTGCGTTTCAAGTCTGACAATAAGCGGCGCGCAGTTTATATAACTGAAAGATATTTAGAATTTATATGTAAAAAATATTAAATACTAAAATCTAGCTTCAATTGATGGTCTGTTTCTTATGTATATGATTTACTTTAATCTTTTAAATTTTTATATAATTATATAGGTACTTTTTTCATTATATTTTACAAGGTTTTTCCTTTCAATTATCAAAACGTTTTTAATTTTTACTTGTCATAGAAAAAGAATCTATAATTTTTATTTGGCTTTGCCTTTACGAAATTTCTATTCATCTAACTGAAAAAAAAAAAGAATAATTTATACGAAAAGATCCAATTACAACGTGTTAGAACTGCACATTCGAGTGTTTCTTGACGGCAAAGATCGATAAAAAGGAAAGAGAATGAAAAAGACAACTTTCCTCGCAGCAATCGAGATCTCGCAATCGTATACAGCCGTGAAAATGTTCGAGTCACGCGAGCCGTGTATCGTCCGCATCGTTTTGCATCGTTTCGCGAGGACCCGCTTTTCGCGGCAATAAAGCCGCGTTGTGTATCGCGTTTGCGCGAACGCGAAATCCGTGGGTGCTTTAACGAGGTGGTAGAATTTTCGACGATTGCAACACGCGACGCGTGTTACATGCGTGACATGACGCGTACAAACGCGACGGAGATTGGCAGAAGAGGTGGTGGCAGCGAGAGCAGCAACGGCGGTGGTGTTGTTGGGCCCACGAAGAAAACCTTGATCCACGTAGGCAAGTATCAGATGCTGGGGCCTCTTGGCAAGGGAAACTTCGCGCGCGTCGAAGAGGCCATCCACACCGTCCTCGGAGTCAAGGTAAGTGTGATAAACTCGAATCGCCGTCGGGAGCGAGTGGCGGCTCTGAGCCTCGCGTAAAACCCATCTCCACGCACTCCTGCCTCGCCGCGCCAGCACGAAAACGGAGAACGCTCTCGTCCGCGCTGCATTCTCCTTACGTACGTGCGAGAGGCGAAAGCTGCTCCCTCGCGGGACTGACATAAATCTTTCATCCCGACGCGGAACGTAATGCGATCGTGAGAACACGCGCATTGCGCGTCGAGAGGATGTTCACCCTTTAGAGCTGGACAGATTTTGCGTAGAGTAGTTTCTAGAATTGATTGCAACAAACAGAGTTGGTACTTTTATATTTGTTACAATTGAAAGTAACATTGGTACATTATACGATTAATTCTGGAACGGTATTGATTTTAATACATACATGATACAGTACTGTTATTGTATAATTTATGTTCGACGAAATAGGCCACTCTTAATCTTCTTTACTCTGTAATTACAATTTTACACCCAACGTCTGTAATCTGGGTCTTTTTGTTAAAGTTCTTTTTACCGTTCTCGGTTTTAAAACTTGGCAGTAAAAACAAAAAAAAACAAAAAAATTTATGCAGAGTTACTTTTCAATTCTATTATATCATAAAATAGGTTTTTAACTCAAATGTTAAAACCTTTATCTAATAAAAATTGAAATTTAACAAAGATAAAGAAATTTGAGAAATTTTGCTCCAAGATTTTCGTACATTACATATTTTTAATAACAAAATATTTATAATGTAGACCTTTATAATACAAATCACCTAATTATTTACTATTAAATTATTAACTAATTAAAAGACATGAAAGAATAATCTCACTATCAAATTCAATTGTGTGTGTGTGTGTGTGTGAAATGATATATTATTCATTATTATATTACATCTATAATGAGAAAATTAGATATCTGAATCGCAAAACAAAATCTGTAATAGTATTCATATAAATAATATAAATCAATCCGATTGTACTAATATTTCGCATGGTTGTACTAATAATTGTACCATGCATACAACGTATATTTATTAATAAAATATGTAATGACACAAAATATGTAATGACATTGTTTAAAAATTGAAATCATTTATCATGATCTTTGTTATAATACTAACCACTGCTGATCACTACAAGCCTAATCCTCAATAACCTCGCTCATTTGCATGTCATTTATGTACGATAATGATCTAGGGTTAAAACTTATTGCGGAATATCATTGAGAAGGATTTAGACCTGATTGTACAATGTTTCAAATCCCATCTTTCTTCTCTTTTTTTACAAAACTTTAAAGGGAAAAAGAGAAAGAGAGAGAGAGAAAGAGAGAGAGCTTCGCTTAAAGTCAAAGTAACATTGGTGCAATCAGGCCGTAATTTTTTTTATTACGTTAGAACACATGGCCGTGAGACACGAGTGAGTGGTTTAAGAACGTGTTTTTCTAAGATCTTTATAATTATTTTAACGCGAGTTTATTCCACAGACGTCAGGTGTGAATTTATGTCTTTTGTGAATTATGCGTAAGAACTCTGTAAGACATAAATCTGTCTGTTCCACGTGTATTCTTCTGAAGCGATAATCTTTCCAAGTGACCGCAGTCATTTCAATCATGCATAAATTATAAAAAATTATTCTGCATAATGAGACGTCTAAGTATTAACACTCGATCTAGAATCTTGCTAACATGCGTGATATTTCAATGAATAATTCCGATATTATGTAATATAACACGTGTCCATCGGTTGCTCTGTTTTTAATTTCTGAAAAAGAATCGTTTCAGGCTTACGTCAGATGAGCAAGCAAAGAATGCTGGATCGTCTTTTCGTCGTATTAATCATTCCGCGATGCGCATCACACGTATTTCCGGAGCGGGCATTGAATCATTCGTCTGGAATCCGTGCACCGAAAGTCTCACGTAAATAACAGAGAGACCTTTCAAAAGAAATAAAATAAGATACGAATAAATAAAAAAAAGGATAAAAAATTTAATCATATTTACACTTCCATTCGATTTCTTCATACGTTTCACACTAGATAATTTCTGAACACAAAAATGACAGATTTGAGTATTTGATATTGCATGCAATGAAAGACGAGAGTTAGATTTCCGAACGTTTCCTACTCTTTGTGTCATCTTAAATACCAGCAAAAGAGATTTCTCTCTCTAGCTCATTCTTTTTTTTTTTTTTCTGTGTGGGAATCTTTCCATTAAAATATTCTTCTTGAAGATTATCTGATACCCGATCGATCGATGATCACGGAATCCAGACTATGTCGGAAGACCGCTGTCGACTGGGATTCATTCCCTGATTTATTCCGATACATGATTTTAATTTGTATATTCAGCCGCTAGAACGAATAATTTATCTCCTAAATAGTTTAAAGCAAATCATGAAAATAGATCTCTCACGATAAGAAGACAACCGTTTATCCCCATCAATTTTTAATCTTAATACGATAATCTTGATAATTGATAGTCTTAAATTGACGTCCACTTCGACTTGACCGATAAACAAGAAGTCGTTTATTGATATCTTTTGATTTATTTTATATTTTTGATAGAGATTTTAGAATTTCTTTAACTTTTTTTTATTGAAATTCTGATCCTTTAAATCTATATGTGAATTAATTAAAAAATATATGTCTTTGGAATTTTATGCATTTAGTCATAATAGTGTTCTACGAATATAAATCTTAATAGCGCGAGGAAATATCTTTCTCAATATGCGCATCAATTTTTCTATTATTACGACGATGATGTATCGCTTCTTTTAGCCAAGATTTTTTTTATCTACACAAAAAAAAAACGATTATTGAGGTACTTATTTAAAAATTTAGTTAGATATACAACAAAAAAATTGTTCAAGACAAAGATTATCAAAATAATTATGTAAAACGCTCAAATTACTTACTAGAATGTCAGAACTTTTTGCAGCCTCGCTCACATTATTAGATATCAAAGAAGCAATGGTAACCCAATCTCTTGAGTTACATAAAATTTTATTTTTATCGCCCATGTACGTCAAAATATAAATCAATCTATTTCTGAGGTTAGTTTTAGAATAAACAACGTCAATATTAACGTAAGTACTTAGTAAATAATAAATCAAATTTTAATCAAATTTAATACATTTCTTGAATTGCATAATTAATTGTATAACTCCATTATTTTAATTAAAATAACATATTGAGTAGAAGCAGTGACGACCTATAGAAACCTATAGAAACGATTAAAAATAACTCAAATTTAATATAATTTAACATTATAAATTTGCATTATGCTTGAATTTCCTACATCTATTTTGACGACTCAACAAAATTATTTTCAGACATATATCTAACAAAATTTTTAGATACTTTAGTAAAATCATTCTTTCCATGCACTTTTCTTGAAACGTGCAAATATAATTGAAGTACGTTCTGCGGGGACATTATATATTTTTTTTCTTAAAGGCGACGCGTCATCATCGTGGAAAGCTCTACGGACGCGGTGGAAGATAACGTTCGAGCATCTGGCGTCGAGAAAGACGAACGGGGGTGATTAAAGGAGGCCTCGGGAACCGCGGTGGTTTGCGTTGTCGGTGGAAATACAGCAGGGATGCGAGGCGCGGGGAACGTTCGTGGAACGATAGACACCGATCGCTACGAGGAAATCGTTTGCGGTTATCTCGTGCCGAGAAGCCGATAACATGCCGCCTCTGTGTGGTTTTCTCTCCTGTCTCGCATCAAAACGGGAGCCAGCCATGCTGACGATTCCGCGTCTCTCCGTGCGTTTTATGGGACGCATAAAAAAAACAAGTCGCACGCTTCCGATCACGGAACCGAGTTTAACGAGGCTGTTCGAAGTCCGTCCGTTCTTCCTCCAGACGACGTCGACAGTCCGCGTTATCCCCGTTGCGCCGCACATCACGTTCGACGCGATCAAAACATATTGCGCATCCGGCTATGAGCCGGAATCGATTTTGCAGCGCTGCAAACGTAACTAGACGTATGCTTTCTTATGTATCTTTCTCATGAAAATATCCCAGGAGAGGATTCGTCGAGAACGAGATTACTGTGCAGATATTCTCTGAAAATAAAGATGCTTCGAGGATATCGTCTGACGTTGAGAATATTTTGCGGTAACATTTTGAAAAATATATATCTTAAAAAGGGAGACATGCTCGCGCGACGATGCAAGAATGCAAAAATATGACATTACGCAAGATCTCGACAGTATTGACAAGGAAATATATTTAATCCAGAAATAATCAACCTGGGATGTTTTTACATCCCAGCTGTAAAAAAAATGTGAATTATTTTAAAATATTAAATTTAATATTTTTTTCCTTTTTTAATTTTTTAATTATTCTTTACAAACTTTTAAACATACAATTCTATCGACAACCTACAAAAAAAGCGTCACATTAATTCAAATTTTAATATTGTTAGAAATAATGTTATAAAATACTTAATGTGTTTATTTCGTTTAATATTTGTTTGGTTTCTATATATATTATCTTCAAAAAATTATAATTAAAGCCATGATATTCCCAAATATTAATAAATCGAACAACAATCAATAATAATATGCCATTAAAATAGCGATTTGAATTGGATGTAAAAATATTCCAGGTGATCGTTCATAAGAAAAAAAAATCGAATGACTACTTACTTTCGAGTTAGTCAGGAAATAGTCACCTAGTTTTTATTATGTATTTTTATATCCAATTAAAATTTTATATCCAATTAAAAAATAAAATCATTAGTATTGTATATTACATGTTATATATTCTATAATTTATTGATTACTGATTATATATTCCATAATTTATTAGTATTAAAAATCATATATACACCTACAGTTTTATTTAATATTTCGTAAAAACGTAAAAAGGCAAATTAAAAAAAAAGGTATAGATTTTCAATTAGTAAAGAAATCTATTGTGAGAGACTGAGCTTTATTTTCTAGCTGTTAACACAACAATTGTTATGATGTAAAAATCTCCCCAGTGACTATTCCCGAGTTCATATCGTCACATTCTGAAGAATATATCGTAAGAGATTAAAACTGAAAATTTACTACAATTTATACGAACGCAATTCTATGATTTTTCACATTTTTGTGAAGGAATTTAATAATAATGCTGCGTACGCATCAATTCTTCAGTATCAGCATATATTATGCGATAATAAACAGCGTATCAATTTGCGCTTGTCGAGCATCGACGAGCGAAATGGAATTAATTGATTTATCGATTCGGTCGTGACCGATAATAGGATGAGACCTGCACAAAGCTGCGCATCAGGCGATTAGCGTAGAAACAGTATTATCGTTTGTCTTATGCGTGTCATGTTTTATATGCAGATAGTGGTTTTCTTTGTGCGCTTATTATTCTTGTCGACGGATGACAGAGACCGCGGACGGGGGCTGCGTACTATTGTGTAACATAGCATTTTTGCGACGTATGACGGAGAGTCCGGTCCGATTTCTCCGCCTACAATAATGAAAATCAAAGGAAGGGATGCATTTTTCTAGAATCGTTATCGTCTCCGTCCGCGCAAACGTGCCAATTTGTCGCGGTTTCGTCTCTACGCAGTTCAAATAGTTTATCGCGCAAAAAAGTGATTACGCACTCGTGACATTATAGCGAATACAAAGGAATGCGGTTATCGCAGATCGCAGCCCGGAGGTTTCGATTACCCCCGCTTTTCTTGTCAGCCTGCCAGCGCTCTTATCATTTCGTTATTTTTGCATGTATCCATTTTTTCGCCACGTAGGTCACTATCGTGGTTATCGTTCTGCTCTATTCAGCGACATATGTATCATAATTATCTTTATTTATTAATAAAGCTTGCGTGTCAGATTAACAGATCGATTCTCATTCGCATCTTTTAATGTTGCTTTGATTGATTATACTTTTCTGTTTGTCTCTCGTATCGTAGATATGATAGGTTATGATCTAGAGCGAAAGAGAATGACTAATTAAAGATAATTCTCAGAATGTTACGCATCCAGTACGCGCGTTGAGGAACGATGGATATTTTTAGATTCTTACGAATACTCAAACGTCCTGTAAGATCTACATATTGTGATACACAACAAAAATTCTAGTAACAGGATCTCGTACAAAATCAAATCATATTTTCTATCGTGATATATGGTTCTGATCCGCTTCGATGCGGAAATCGCGAACTCTCGTCCAGATTTATCTGGTTCTCGTAATCGCTCAATTTGCAACGATCGAAGTATAGTTACAGGCATAGGGCTTCACCATTTACGTCGTAGTTGCACGGGGTGTTCCTTTGTACCTTCCTCTCGCGCTGTATAAGGGGATATCTCGTAACGGCCTGTTGACTTTGAAATGCCATATATGATCCGTACGAGCTTGGTACCATAATGGTACCGTCTTCCTGTTTTCTAACTCTTCTCTGTGTGGCACCTTTTCATACTCATACATTTCTGCACATTCTATAGTGTTTTCCCTCCACGGTGGCGCTTATTTAGATTATTTTGTCAATTACGAAATCTTATCTCGCGTCCTATCATTTACTGTCCTATTATTGTACCTTCTAGAACAATCTTTTTTTCTTAACGCAAAAATATTACAATCTAAATGATGAATGTTTCAAAAATTTAAATTTTGCAGAATTTAAAATATTATAAACACTGGCTTTTTACACAGCGTTTTATTCAAGAGATGATCTCAGGGAACGACCTCAGGAAAGACATTCTCTGGATGTCTTTAGAATGTTCCTTGAAAATCTGTGCTATATGGGTTTGTTTAAGGCGACTCCAGACTAAACGCCAGACTTTACGCATATTTGCTAAATATTGGCATTCATATGAATCAAATGAATAATTATGCATGTTATGTGAGTGTGTTATTTGTGAGTGTGTAATATTTGTTAATATTGATGGGTGTACATTGACCATTTGAAGCTGTCTTGACTGATCTAAAAAAGATCAAATTTTTGATGGATAAGTCTAAATGTGAGCATAAAGTATTGGATTGTCCGGAAAGTTCGTGTCGCAAAAGATTTAAATTTAATAAATGAAATTAAAAATTTAAATCTTCTGCATTTCAATTTTCCTTCAAAATCGGCACGAACTTTCCGGACAACTCAATAAGAAGAAAAAAGAAATAAAAAAAATTACATTTAAAATACAAATAGAAGTCTGTTACTTCTCGCATAAAAAAATATGTTCTTCTAAAGTTTATGTTTAATTACCTTTTAGCATTACTTTTAATAAGTGTTATACATAGCGCGTACTCAGATCGTCACTGACCAAGTTTACATTGAAAATTCATAAGAAAAGTTTATACGGAATTACTTCAATTGGCGTGACCTGTGCTCGACCATGACATTAAAATTAAATCCATTGAGGCCACACGAGAACGTTAATCGATGGACAGGAACGGCTTCGTGATTTTGTTCATTGCAACGTGGAAGCCTCACTAGAGTTCTAAGCAGATCTCGCCTATCATCACCGAACACTCGTCCCCGTCGTCGTCAGTAGCGCACCGAATCGGTTCTCCGATGATGTTTCTCATCGAGATTCTGTGCGAGCGAGAGGCAAGAAAACTCGTCGTGTCTTTCATCTCATCCATACCGTGGACTGTCGTCAGTATCGATCGGTTGTTATTCTTCCGCGCGGTATGTTACATCGCCGCGGCCCCTCCGGGCTGTAACCTGTAATTTCGGTAACCACAAATAAAACCATACGGTGTGTGTAGATCGATGTGGTCCGCCCGGCCACACGAGAAAGCAATACAGCCTGAGCGGTATCGGATGTCTATAGGGTGCCCTTCCTGTTCTCTTCCACCTCTCTTTCTATCTCTTTATTTTTTTTATTTTCATTCTTTTTCTCTCTCGCTCTAGTCTTCCATCAATATGCCTCCATTTACCTGGCCCCTCGCACCTCCTTACAGCTCGATTTACACAGGACCCCGATTTTGTCCGCCGTCTTACTTCTCCTCATTTTATTTGCTATCCTTGTTTTTTCCATCCATTTTTTCGGCGTGTCTTTGTCTCTCTTTCTCATCTCTCGTAATTTTCGTCTGCTGTTCTCCAAGTGTAATTAACATCGATTATGAGATGACAATAGACCTACCGGATTGTGCCTGAGACCGGTGTACCGGAATTCACCGGGAACAAGCAGCAGTCTGATAGAATGGTTGATCAGAGAGAGAGGAGGGGGAGGGGGGGGGGGGGGAAGGACGGCAGAACCATCGATGGAAAAAAAGGAGAATCAGGCCTGAAGTTTCGAGTTACTCGCGCACGGTGGGCCTCGCCATGTGGAGAGACCTGCCAAAATCGTTCAGGTACAGTTCCAGGTCTCTCTTGCCTGCTCTCCCGCAGCCGCCACCTCGATCATCGCAGATTCAATCTCTAACGGATCTTTCCTTGAACAGCGCAAAGATTTTGTGAGATTTCTCGTTTGTCAAGGAAGCCTTCTGCTTCTATATTCTAAGCATGCGGTCACTTCATACAACGATGGAATAAGAAGAAATCTTGAAAATTGAGGAATACTTTTGGAGCTGGCTTGATATAATTACATCGCCGCGATACTGAAATAAATTAGCGATTTGTCGCGCGTAATTAGTTATTGTAGCGACATCTTGCCGAATTAATTTGATTTGTAATGTTACTGTTCCCGATAAGTCGCTCTTAAAACGATTATTCATTGCACCTTCCAAGAACCGCTCCAAAATCCTTGACATTTCGCAAATGTAATCCACGGGATTTGAATGGTTCTCGCAGAAAGCCGATGCATAATTTCTCAGCTGCATACACGACTAGACTTCGCCACTCGACGTTTATCAGTCATTTTTGCCCCGGCATCAAAGCGACCGTGGCCCAATGCCCTCGTTAAATCGCCTCTCGAGCACTGCTTTTTCTCTTCGCTATATACGCCAGCTGCGCGCATTGTGTGTGCATCTCGGTGAAGGCGATGCACACTCGGATAAGAATACGTGGTGAGGGAGAACACAATTCTTCAAAATAGCATGTCGAATCTTTTCCAGTTATTCCTTTAATATCCATTTTAAACCACTGATTGTGTTTTTTACATTACGTTTCGTTAAACGGTTTCTAGATGAAACATATATTATTGTTCAATTATATTTATTATTAGGTATATAGAATTTTTAGTCTTTCTTTAAAATTTTTTGTTTATTTAAATGTAATATGAATACTTTTCTTCTATTTTTTTGACGAATCATTTAATTGATGACAACAGCATTTGACATTAAAGGTTTCATCCGATTTAAGAAGCTTTTAACATAATTTTCATATCTCATAAGAATCATAAGATACACAAAAGAATCTTTCAACAATATTTGCATGTATTGTGAGACACAGTAACTTCATTAAAAACAGCAAATTAATTAATATGCTTTAATAACTTTTTTTTTGCTGTAATTTATATCGAATGTAATGTCGAATATAAAGCTTTTCATCGCTCATCATACTTACTTCACTCTTATATGCATCATTAAATTATAAAATATGATGTTTCAGATAATTTGATGAGGCTTACAATATACGAAATATATGAAAAATCTTAAAATATATGAAAAAGCAATATATTATTTAAATTTAAAATAATTACACCAGAACAAAAAAAAATCTGCATACATTAATATTTTATTATGTTCTTTGTGCTTTGTCTAGACACTGTAATTCTTAATTTTCAATCAAATCGTGCATTAATTTAGTCAATTCTTATTATTAGTTCAACGACTTTGATCTTATCCAATTAGCGACGTGTATCGATTGCGTTTGACAAAATTTCTGTTTAAAGAATTAATCGATATCTTATCCAAACAAGCCAAAATGTAGTGAAGATAATTTTGTGAATTTTATAAATTGGATAGTACTTTTTTATTTGGAAACAGCAATTACGATTTTATATATGATAACAAGCGAGAAAAGGATTATGCATTATGATTAGTTATTAAAAGATGTGATTAAAAGTAACATTCAAGTTTCATCATTCAACGTCAATTTTAATAACGTGGTTTACTTATGATGCTAAAAATATATATGAGTGTCACAAATTGGCATCTTATGGAGCAATAATATATCTACAGATAAACTAATATTTTACATGTTGCACAATATATTTCAAAGAGCTTTTGACATAATACACTGCACAAACTCTCAATATTGCCTCCACGATCAATAATATTACGTAATATCAAATATTGTTCAATAATATTGATCGTCTAGAGACCGCTTTATAATCGTGAGATTAATATACCGTTACGGTTGTGCACAACCACGTAATTTCGATCATTTAAAACGACGTACGTACGTAATGAACGCCGCCAATAAATATCAGTGGGTGTTCAATGTTATTCCCTCTCCTTCGTAATGTAACCCGCGCAACGAATTGCAGTTCATTGAATTACAACTGCCGGCGAGCGGATAGATAGAGCCCACAATTTGCATAATCGACGAGCTCGCTCGCGCGGTTACGCGATTCTACTCCCCTCCGTCGCGGTAAGTGATTCTTTAACGACCGTTTATTAGTCTCGGAGTATTAAAAAGTACAGATCGATCGTCATTAAATCGATGGCGCAACCGATGGCTGATCGTTCGACCGACCGACCGTTCGGCGACGCTCGCGTTGACGGGAACCGTCGGACTTAATGGCCGGGCAATTAACCGCGACAGCCGATACGCGCGGCAAATGAATAAATTTGTACTATTAGTTTCGCCCGGGCGGGTCCCTTTAATCATCGTTGGTCTGGGTCCCGTAAAAGGCTGCCGATCCCGCCCCGGCGCGGCGACCGCGTCCGCGTTCATGTCCGCGTGCGCGCCAGTGACAAATACAAGACTTGTGTCGTGTGTACATGCGTCTAATAATTAACTCCGATGGCCCCGAGGTCTTCTCGGAAGGCCCCAGCCTATCGAGGGATATTCCGCGGAATTGGCTTATAGAAGATACGCCTTTTTCCGGCAGTCGGAACGGAGCAAAAAATTCGACGTATTTCTGGCTCCGTCTTGTTGATCGGATCGAGCCTTCTCGCTTGGGAATCTGTATTCTCGGGTCTCCCTGAGAAGGAAACCCCCTTCGCACCGTAAACGTCGTCCTTATCGTAAACGTCGACCGCGCTCGTTCGATCCTTCCGATGATAGCCGCGGGCATCGATCTCGATGAGGCTTCCTCACGAAATTTCCTACCTTTCACCTCTGTCATGACGATATCGTTCGTTCTCTCTTCATCTTGGTAAGCGAGAACAAATAACATCTTCTGGGACTTGACGATATCGAGATGTATCTACAACTCGAATCGATGTTGGGCAACTAATATCACGAGAAAACATCTTTCTTGTTCAAATTTTGAAGCGTAAGTTGTTCAAATTTTGAAGCGTAAGTTGATGGTGATTCATAGTTCAATCAAGGTTTATTTGATTTATATTCGTTATCACGAACGATAATTTATTTTTAGTACAGTTTAATCATCCATCTCTCTTTGAAATCTAATTAGATACGGGTATAAGTTAAATTAAAAAAACTAAAATAAAAATCAACTAAATATTAAATTTATTGAAAAATCAACTTATTTACAACTTACTTATTTAGTTTTTGTATATTGCATATTATTTACGAGAATTCTTTATGTAATACTGATTTGTGTAAGTTTGCTTGTAAATATTTTCAACTTTTAACTTTTTACTGCTAATTAATTATTATTTTATTTATTAAACATTAAAAAAAATTGCGCTCTTAAAAATTGCAATATCTAATTTAAACTAAATAAAAATCAACTGAATATTATCAAAGAGAACTTATGAAAAATCAACTTATTTAAATAGTAGACTTCTTGTGTATATATTGCATGTTGTTCATAAATTTATAAAGAATTATTTATATAACGCTTATGTAAATTTTCTTGCAGATTTTTTTTTTTTTTTGGACTTTTACTGCTAATTATTATTTTAATATTAAACGTTACAAAAAAAAATTGTGTTCGTGAAAGTTGCATTATTAATTTAAATTAAAAAATCAAAATCCTGAACTGAACATTATTAAATTTATGAAAAATCAACTTATTTAAATAGTAGATTTCTTGTGAGTATATACTATTTATAGAAAATTAATGTAATTGATTTATATAGGTTTCCTTGCAAATGCTTTAAACTTTCATACTGCTAATTAATTATTATCTCAATTATCAAACGTTACGAAAAATGTTGCGCTCGTGAAAGTTGCATTATCTAACGACTCAGTGCTGACAACGAAAGTGACAAATGGAAAGTATCTTTCGATAAAAAGTCATGTTTCTTTTTAGAGATGCGAATTGGCATCGAGATATGTTCGTCCGACAGCACGGTATAATTTCGCGAGATCGACGTTCCCGATGCTCCGCTATAAACTTCGCGATGTAACCGGTATCTCGCGAGCGTGGGAAGACGCCTCCTAAATATCGCGCAAGTCCCTTACGCAACGAAACAGTGCTGCGCGGTGTAGCGCAGCGCAGCGCAGAGCAGAGATTAACTTTGTATCCTGTTTCTCGGCCGTGTCTAGGAAACGAGGGGCGGGCATATCGAATCGAGTGCGTGCGAAACGTTTATCTCGATTGCTGCCAAGTGCAGGATCGTGTACCTCGACGGATCATGTAGGTGGTGGACCCGAGGCAAGCTGGGAGCAACGAGATGAGGCAGGTATCCCGCTCACCACACCGCGCCGCGGCTTGCGTGTCTTGTCTGGTGCATCCCATGCATCCGCTTGGAGATCGTCGCGCCGCGCCGGTCATCGCACGTGCGAGGTGCGTTGGCCGATTTAGGCATGCCGGTGTCCTTGAGAAAGATAGATGAATCGAAGAGGCGCAGGAATTAATTCTGCAAAGGGATATGAGTTTTTCTGATCTCTTCGTCCTTGGAAAAAAATCTCTGTTTCACTCCACCACTTGTCATTGACAGCGAGGACTGTACTTCACACTGACGATTACTTGGTGATCATTCAACGAGCGTTCGAGAAGTGGAATTGCGTTTACTCGCCTCAAGGGTTTGCTCACGGTCGTTTATACGAACGAACGACGCATAGCGTAACCCGTCGACTTTAGAAGCGGCGTCGAGAATCGACTTGAGACGCGAATGCGGAAGCTCTCAGACGCCGCGCGTTCGCAAATATTACGAGGAAGATCGTAAATTTCCCGTTTGTAGCTCTTTGGGGACGGATAGCTTTTTTTTTTGTATCGTATATTCAACGATTTTCGGTCAAAACGATGCCCAAGGGCCTCTCCTTCAGAAATGTCCGTCGGCAATTTTCATTCGCCCTCGTTCCAAGCCTTGGCTTTCGCTGAATGTCGAAACTGCCGCGAAATCGACGCAATCGATTGCTGCGTTAAACTTTTTGTCGCTGTAAACTTTCAGGTCGATATCATTATCGGCGATAGGCGCAGTCACGTTCACATCGTAACTGCGGATAAGCGTACAACCCATGCATTTAGTGTTCTTAATGCTATCTGTTTCAACCAATAAGATTAATTTTAATCTCTCAACTTAATTACTTTTCATCTTTTTCTAATTCTAAGAATTGTTTTCATATATATTTTATATATATTCTACGCCAAGCAAAGTCGCTTTTATAATTAGATTAATATTCAAACAAAAAGAACGTCGCTGTTTCTAATTAAAAAATTCTTCTTATAATTAAAAATTCCTTCTAGTATTTATTCCTCTTGATTTCTTTCTGTTTCAAAAAAAAAGAAAAAACGAACCGGACCGCTTCACAATCGTGACTTCTATTCTTCCTTGCAACTACCTGATCGGGCCTAATATTTATTCCTCACTCCTTATATCTTATTCTTATATTTCATCATATCCCGAGCGACATCGTGCCGATGAGGTTTGTCTTCGACAAGTGACAGCTATAGAAACCGATTATGCTATCGCAGTAAAAACTCATCATCGCCATGCGGATACCGTTCGGATAAGCGCCTGCGATGATCAGCAGCAGAAGTGCCCACTGCTCCTCTGTGTATATAATTACCGAGATAGGCAGAAGACCTGTCATTAAAGACAGTTGAAATCGCGCCGACTTCCGAGTTCATCCGTTTGGGATCTCTCGCAAAATGTTATGACGATTAACGCTGTCGTGATTTACGTAATTACATGAATTGAAGAACGATAAAGTTTCATGACAAGATCGAACGGAGTCATCAGAATCTCCGAATGATTCTAGATGATTTTTCTAAGAATAAGCGTAAATCTAACGAATACTTTTCAAAAGAAATGTTTTAATCTCTCAAGAACATCTGCATGAACATTAGTTAAGATGTAGAATATATTACAATTAATTTATTTCTTTATTCTATAAATGCGCAATATATATATATATATATATATATATATATGTGTATATATAGGAGGTAGACAAAATAATGTGAACATTTGAGGAGTGTACTATCTACTTGTTTTATTAATAAGAAGATCTGTTAATGTTTTTTAATACTAGATTTTATTCTTGTTGGAATAAACCGTCTGTTCTTTATCGATAAATTCTCTGAACTGGTGCACACTGGAGCAGTAAGTTGAAGTGAAACAAGTATAGTTCGTTTCACACACTTCAATTTATTGCATAAGTTCAGAAAGTTCATTTATAAAGAAAGAACAGATGGAAAAGTCATACGTGCTTGAATAGTGTAGCAGCTGCTACAGTGCAATATCATATCGTATTCTTCTAACAAAACATCTAATTGCTTAAATGATATTAGAGGAAGAAATCTGTTTCTCCCTCTGCTCTTCAAAACTACAAATGATATTTAAATTAGGCGATTGCACTGAAACTATTGTTTTTTTTGTTCAGAAAAAATGCTAAAGTTTTGGAGAACAAAGGCAATTTGAAAAATAAAATGGCAAAAAAATGTCTTCTTTCAGCATCATTTATATAAGCAACGGAAAGAAATTCTATCTTTTATTCTACTAAAAGAATAATACAACATTTCACTTCTAACTATCCTAGTAAGTCTTAAATGATTATTCTAACAAAGTGATTATTCTAAAATGTGTATTATATTATATAAAAGCAAATAATAATATAATTTAATAAAAATTAATAAAAACATTTATTAATAAAAATTAATAATATATTTCTCAGGTGTTTATATTATTTTGTCTATCCCCTGTACATAAAATACTTTAATGCGAATGTACGAACAAAATTTACGTGAAAAGATAGAAAGATATAAATAAAATATAGAGAAATGTAAAAACATTAGTAAGAGTTTATTATTTATAAAATTAAATTTTTAAACAAATCAAGTTAGTTTCTGAATGAAAACAATAGTTTCATATGCAAAGCATTTACAATTGTATGAAAGACATCGTAAATATATAATAGCAGTGAAATTGTCATTAAATTATACGATAAACGATAGGAATATATGTAACAACTGGCTTTCGTAGTCGTCCGATTGACACGATCGTAAATACTCGACAAATGTCGTAAATACTCGACAATGACCATTCCGTCCAACTTCTCGGCATCGTTGAGATCGATTTTATCTCGTGGCATCATCGAGATGCAATGGCCTATCGGTAGTCGACGACCAGGTCGACCAGGAAAATATCAGAATTTGTCGAATACGCTCGATTGGGCCAAGCGAGACTACCGAGAAACCATCCAGCCGTTCTCTTACCGAACTCGGCAAAGGCGGATAATTGTGCACCGTCGGCAACAAATTGTCGGCAATGATGCGTTTCGACAATATAATGCAACGTAATACAAAATAATCTTAAAAATTCATGGAAGTGAAAGACGATATAACGGTACTGCATCGAGCTATAAAATAATGAACGAAAACTGAGACAATATTACAGTTCACTTCAACGACGTCGTATTTCAAGTTTTTATCATTAAGGCTCCTGAGTAGTCACTGTAATCATATTGAATCGTGATGTCAGAAATGACACGTTAATTTTTATTATGTATCATTTGTAAATAAAGACAATTTAGATAAAACGAAATGATGAGATCGCTTTAAAACATTTTAAAATGAACGAAAACTATGTTTATTCCCCTGACAGTCAATAAATAATCGTAAAAAGTGATAAAAAGCAAATGAAAATAGGTTACGCATTGAATAAAAGCACTTTATGTGCATTTTATCACTTTTTACGATTATTTACTGACTATCAGGGGAACAAGCATAGCTTTCATCCATTTTTACAAATGTTTTAAAGCGATCTCATCATGTTATTTTATCCAAATTGTTTTTATTTACAAATGACACGTAACAAAAATTAACATATTCATTTCTCGTTTCTAAAGTCATGATTCAATATAACTGTGCTGACTGTTCAGAAGTCTTAAACTTTGTGATATTGAAAAAGATTTTACTCATAAACTTTTCCTTTTTAAGTTTCTCGTAAGGGAATACGTTGGAACTCGCTGTATATTTATTTTTTTTATGCCGGTTTTCAAATAAATAATAATTTCACGAAACATCAAAACGTTTTCTAACGTAACAAATCTTTATTTCCAACGTCGAGCGAAACGATTGAAGTACCGTCTCGCGTGTCGCATTCGCGATATAAATCAGAGCTGATATAAATCAGAGCTTCGCGTCTTAATGCGCAGGATGGTGATAAGAACAAGAATGGGTGTATATAGTATTGGATGGAGTAGCAAGCCTGAAGATTCGGCAGACCAGTTTCGGAAACTCGAAACCGTTCTCGACCGTCGTTAAACATTCGACACACGCGCCTGCGAGTAGAACGATAAGGAGTTGACGTGCCTCCGCTCTCGATCTGACATCCAATTCCAAGAAAAGTTTCAATCTCGGTGGCACCCCGTCTCTCTCCGCGCGTGTTCGCGTTCTCTATTGCCGTTGAATTCCTCCCGAGGATCCGGGAAATCAAAGGAATCAGAAATACGAGCTGCGCGGTCTGTCGGGAGAGTTGATCTAGACGAGGCACATCGACGAATGAAAGATAAGCAGGAGGCAGAGAAGAATTCGCATCGCATGAACTAACTCAGTATCAAGCTCGAACAGAGATCTTTTTTTACATCGCTGTAGCTAGGAAAGCTAATGCTTTATTGCAACGAGAATGTCCTTGCCAGCGAGCCTGGGATTGTAATGGCATTATCATTACGATTACATTAAAAGAAGGCAAACAGACAGAATCCAATTAAACATGTGAACAATTATTATGGCTAATAGAAAATTTCAAAATTACACATAAAATAATTAACTATACGCAATCTAGTGTAGGAATATTGTATGATCTTTTGCGTACCAAGAATTGCGTACGTTACGTGTTCGCCGTCAGCTCTATCTTATGAAAATGTTACCGGCTCGCTTGATGCATAACGGTGTGCTGCTACGGTGTCTATTAATCGTGCAGAAGTTTACGCAGGTAATGGCCGTCGTGCAGAGGCTGTTTCACGTCTCCCCCGGGTTCCCTCGATATTCCAATTCGCGCTGGAGATCACATGCTGCTCATTTGCATGAGTCAGCCCGCTCTGAGCTGAGCTGTGGGCACAAGGCGGCTCTCGGGGGCCCCGAGTGAGTGGGCACGTCGTGAATCTACTGGCGACGAGAGCCTCTCTAATCACCGCTTCACAGAACGATCAACGTCGTTCGCACTATGTATAGAGCGCCGCTCGATGTTAAATGGATCTCCTCGAGGAGAGGAGACCGGCGCTCGAGCCATCTCTTCCGGAATAATCTCGCTCCGTGAGAATGCGTCGCCGGTGCATCTATCTATCCACCTTGTGGCGCGGCTGCGATACGGTTTGCGGCTACTCCCGTAGTGCAACCGTGTATCTACCTTATTACTCTGAGCTTCCTAACAAGAGTAATCTTTGCTTGTGTCAATTTACCAGGCAAGCGAATTCGCTCTTGCCATTTAAAGTAAATTACAGATAAGTGCAGACCGCGTGAAATGAATAATTTATATGTCGATTCGCTGAACATATGCTGATTAATTTATCACGTGTGTTTCGCATTAGATATTATAATTGTTAAAAAAAGAAATAAAGTGTTAAATATATACTGTCATTAAGAAGTAATGTTAATCAAATCCCTTGAATTAAAAGTAACATTTTGTTATTTTTAATTTTTATGTACAGTGAGTGCAAAAAGTATTCGTACAGAAAAAATATTTTTTAAAAAAAACTTTATTTTTAAAAAGTAAATATTATCCAGCGAAAAATGAGTTATGAGTAGACCTAATGTCGATACGATGCGATGATTTCAACATCAATTTGATGTTTAATTGGCGATCATTTCCTATTGGGAAATTAACAATTTATTCATAATTTAATTTCATAAAGAAATAGACTGTATGTTTCTTAAAATTATATATACCAAAAAGATGTGTAACTATAGAAAATATATTATCTGAAAAATAAGCGAAAATTAAAAATTGTATTGTTTGGAAAGTTTTTCAAAAAGTATTCATATAGAGAAATTTAATTTCTAAAATCAGGAATACATGCGAAGCCCGTTTATTTATATTAGAACAGAAAGAATTCATTATATAAAATTGCTAATTAATATTTACCTTCTATATAATATTTACTTTCAAATAAGACTTTTTATATAAAAAATTTCCTTGTACGAATACTTTTTGCTCTTCCTGTATATCAAAATGCAAATAAATCCATTTCTATGATTAATTTTAAAGTAAAAAACGTACTTACTTATTGTTAGTAAATAATAAACTCTAAATTTTTTAAATATATTTTCTGACGTTAAATTGTTTAATTTAATTGTTTTCAATAAATTAACAGAATTTTCTACTAAAATAATTAAATTTAAATTGAGTATAATCTGATATAATAAATTTTACAATTAGCGTTTTTAAGAATATTATATCTTTTGGTATCGAAAAATTCTATAAATCCCTCCAGATTGTATTTGATAAATGCTCGATTACCTCCTGAAGATACATCGTGGAACCTTTGTTCTTTTGAATTTTTCAAACGAAATCGTCAGAATCGCGTTGTGTATTTTCTAGCCACCAAAACATCGAGGCATTTCCCCATCTTACACACCGCTTAACACCGCAAACAATTCGCGGTGACGGCGACGATGGCGATCTCTCGATCTATCCTAGGATCTGTTTTTCAGTCTGTGCATCCCCTTTAACTAATATATTTGGTGCCTGGGGCCCGCCATTGTAATACCCACCGAATACACAATAATCCCAGCTTGCCGCCTCTTGCTCCGCTTCCCATCAACCCGATTTCAACCCTCCGTCTTCCTCTCTTTCACAGTGTGTACTATCCCTTCTTACCTTCTTTCTCCCTTGCGTCCTATTACGTCACATCTACCTTCATCTCTCTCTCTCTCTCTCTTTCTCTCTCTCTCTCTCTCTCTCTCTCTCTCTCTCTCCCCTCCCTCCCACTCCCTCTCTCTCTTTCCCCCCATTCCTCCCTCGCTTTCTCATCCCTCGATGGCGGTCCCTTCATCGACGTTCTTGTCCTCTTTACCCTACGCTTCGCGAAAACAACCTGGAGTCAGCTTTTTAATCACAGAATAAACTCACGGGTACGCCCTTCTATGGAGCTTCGCGGAGAACGAAAAGACAACATGGGATGATGCCACGAGAGATCGTATTGTGTTAGTTCCTCAATATATAAATCGCGGAACTAGGTAGCAAAAATGTTAATATATTAAAATATCTTCGTTTTAACAGCTATGGCAAGAACAATTTTACTGAAGTATATCTAAAAACTTGGCAATTAATTTTCTTGGATTATCAAAATAATATATAGAGCTGTTTCTTAAATAACTTTTTAAATAACCCAAAATTATTTTTTAAATATAATAATTTTTTTTTATCAGAAGTTTACAAAAATTTAAAATGTGCATATTTGTGTAAATGACGAGCAATCGAATGGTTATAGAAAATTAATTTTTTCAAAAATTGGAGAAGCTAACTTTGCACAGATTTATTATGGATTGCACGTTTTTTTTTTATGTGAAACGCTTAGTTATACTAGAAGTTCTAGAATTTCAAAAATTTTTGCTTGAGTTTTCTACATAATTATTTTGATAGTTTTAGCAAAATTATATATTTTCAGATTTGTACCTACCTAAGTTTTTAAGTATTTCCATGTATAATTATAATAATTCAATAAAATCATATAAATAGACAATTGGGAATTGGCGCCGTAGACGGTGTGCAATTTGTTTTTTTATTATACATGTTTTTATATTATACATGTTTCGGCTAATCTTTTAGTCTTCTTCAGCAAATTTACAATACATGTTTCAATACGTTGATTATTCATGAATTTATAAAAGTTGAAGTCATAAATAATTATAATACAAAATTGGACCGCTAAGAATAAATCTAATTAAGTAAATGAGATTCTATTTTCGATAAAAGCGAATTTTTATGTTTAAATATTTCGATGCGAATTATATATCTATTTAATTTCACAAACTGTGAGTCGAAATCGTTTTTAGTCTTAAAATGCAATCATGAATTAGACTAGTAATATCACACATTAAATTGATAAGAAATGTAATATAGATCTAATAAATATCTCATGAGAATATTAATAATTTAATCTTAATACAACATAATAATAACAATCTCAAACGTATATCTCTGCGAATAATTAATTATACAAATGTTTATTTCCGCTACAAATTGATTAGCATCTATTTTCTAAAGCAAAAATAAATATGGAATAAAATGGATAATTTCACAAAATGTCATTATTGATTTTTGACAGATTCCTTTTAACTCTCTGAATTTTTCTCCGTTCAGTCCCGATGGACATTAGTTAAGCAATTCTGGCGATTTTTGTTGCGTAAAACTAGTCAATTTATCTACAAAGCAATATAGAGTCGAGAATAAAATTCGAGGGTGGCCAGAATTACTCCCCAAGCGAAATCCATTCGGTTCGCTAGCGGTAACGATGTTTTTTTTTGAAAGCGCGATCGAAAGAAACTTTTCTCATAGAGAGGCGGACAAGTAAACGCGTGGGCGAGCAGATGGGCAGAAGCCGCCGCTTTGGGATACAGGCGGCCTTTTTTTTGCGGGATTCTTTCGTTTAAATTTGCATGAAACTTTCCGTCTAAAATGGACGTTTAGATTGTCGGCATGTCAGCAGGTAAATGGCTTCGCAGATATACTGAGTATATATCGTGGCTACCGTTAATGATATTTCGACAACTTTGAAATCGATATTTCCGTAGCGACATATTTGGAATCTCCGCTTAGCATTTATTCTTCTATTTTTGATTCAGCTTGAACTTAAAATTGAAATTCTTTTAAAGATAAAATTTTCATTATTAATATGAAAAGAACAGTTTAAATATCAGCTAAAGTATCAAAAATTTAACTAAATACAAATCTGAAAATTTTATTGGATTATCAAAATAATTATGTAAGTCGTTCAAATTGGTTGCTAGAATGTCAAAACTTTTGATAGCGTTGTTATCATGCTTGAATTTCCTACGGAATTATTTATTAGTCCTGCAGTAAAATTATTTTCGGATCTGTATCTATCGAAATTTTTAAATAATCTTAAACAAAATCGTTCTTTCCATGTATTATTTAAAAATTTAGCAAGATCTGAAAATAACCTCTTGCTAATAAAAATCGAAATAATTATTTAGAACATTCAAAAGTTACCGAAATATTAAAACTTTTTGTAGCATTGCTAATTATGCGTCTCAATTATTTTGATAGTTTAACAAAGTTATTTTCATCTGTACGTCTAATTAAATTTTTAAGTACTTCAAATCTAAAATTATTCTTTCCGTTAACCGACATATTAAATGATATCTTGTTAATATACGAATTTCCCGAGCGAATTTCAAATATTCCGAGTTATCTATCTCAAAAAGTTTAATCTGAAGAAGTGAGATACAACACTGAAAAAAAGGAGACGAAAGGGGAGAAAAAGGAAAAAAAAGGTTCCGCTAAAACGCTCCTATCCACGATTGTCGGCACAGTTGGAGAATCAATCGTCGACGAAACGCAGCGCGGTATTTAAATCCACATCCTCGAGAGAGCGGGAGGTGGGGGCCCGTTGGAGGTCCACTGGCCAGGCTGGCTGCGCACCGTAACACGCATAAATTACGATGTAATTACAAGCCTGGCGATCACGATCGGCGGTCAGAACGGTCGACAGATCGGATCTTCAAGATCCTCCTAGAGTGGGAGGGAAAGACCGAGGTAAAAGCGTGAGAGCGAAAGAGAGATAAAGAGAGAAAGAGAGCTGGATAAGGACGAAGGCCAGGAGAACAACGAGAGTAGAAACACGGTGCATACGAAAGACCTCGAAGACACAGAAAATTCTGGAGGAAGAAGATAAACAGAAGGAGAGAAAAAGAGGGAAAAATGAGAAGAAGAGAACACGATTCGCGATTGCTCGTGCGGATCTAATGTAACGACGGAGAAGGACCGAGCTCATGGACGAGAGAGCGCTACCCCAGGAGTTCCACAACGAAGTGCAACTCCAGGCTCGTAAAACTGGCCCACGTCAGAAAGATAACCCTTAAACCACCGGTCCTCACGAGAGCACGACTAAGTAACGCGGTAACCGGAATCATGTTGCGAGAATCAACCTCGGCGACGATGATGGCGATGGCGGCAGCGATTTGTGTCCAGCCATCCGCGTGATCCCGGTGTCGCTTGGTGGACACGGCTCGCGTACGATCGGCCACATCGCCTATGCTCTCTCTCTCTCTCTCTCTCTCTCTCTCTCTCTCTCTCTCTCTCTATCATTTTGCTTCATCTATGGGGACGATCTACGGAATAAATATTTGTCCCCGGGAGTGTTTGCTTGGTTGACAAATGTTTGCGCGCCGTTGATAATCGTGTTTGCGACGGATCAAGCAGGGGAAATCGGTGCCGCGGCGCCGATACTTCTCTCTCTCTCTCTCTCTCTCTCTCTCTCTCTCTCTCTCTCTCTCTCTCTCTCTCTCTCCCTCGGATTTTCATGAATCGCTTCGTTATTCTCGAACAGAAATGTCTCTTTTGCGGGTACCTTATAGCGTGCTTATTGAACTAGGTCAACAAGTAAGAGTCCGTTTTTATATCTCGCGATATGTGGCGAAAGTCTACAAAAATCGGTATTTCGAAGACATACAGCGGGATTGATCAGAGAGGGGATTGATTTTTGTTCGATCAACCGCAATATAAAACGTTCTTACTTCGATTGCACAAAAGGCGAATATAATCATGGAAAGGTTTTGCTGAAGTAGCTAAAAATTTAGCGAGATATAGATCCAAAAATAATCTTGTTTGGATCAGTCATCATTTAAACATTGATGAAAATGCTGCAAAAAGTTTTAACATTCTAGCAACCAGTTTGAATGTTAATTAGTTTGATGGTTCAAACAAAATTATTTTAAGCTCAATCTAGCTAAATCTTTTAATATTTCAGCAAACTATTCTTTTTATGTTGTTTTAGTCACGAATTTATTTTTCAAACAAAATATCAACTATGTATCAAATAATTCCAATTTCAAATAATATTTTTAGATTAAAAAAAAAGACAATTTAAATTACAAGATTAATATCACTTAATGTTTGTGCTACCCTGATTACGTAACAAAATGTTTAATAATGCAAATGCTTTGCTGCACTTTTATTTACTAAATTGTAGAATTAATTATAGACTCGCTTCAACATAGAAACCGCGTGTGTGTTTCATAAATTATCACGTTTCATAAATTATCTCTCTAACCTGACCGCAAATTAAGATACGAAAGAAACTGGGTGTCTCGCAAACAACCACTCATGAAATTCCAACGCAAGAGGTGGGAAATAGAGAATCATCGTTGCACGTCGACGATGTTTCGTATCCGCGCCGAGTTAATGCAATCGGATGAACCAGAAGCGAGAACGTGATGCGATGCAAGAGAGAGAGAGAGAGAGAGAGAGAGAGAGAGAGAGAGAGAGAGAGAGAGAGAGAAAGAGAAAAAAATAACTTCGAGTTCATGCAGCTAATACGGCGGCTAAGTTAACCGGCAAACAGGACAGGTCGACTGCACGGGTGGGTGGATTCAAGAGTTAGTCAGGTTGCGGCGGAGATCTGCTCCAGTGAGTTTGGTCAGGACTCTGCGAGTCCTTCCGTCTCACTCCTCCACGAGTTTCATCATTCTCTCTTTCTCTCTCCCTCTATTCAACTTGCCGAACCTCCCCGCTCGTTTCTTCTCTCTCTTTCTCTCTTCTTGGATCTCCGCTCAATGTTTCTCTGTCTATCCGTTCGTCACTCTCGCTCTTACTTTCCCGTTCTCCCTGTTTCTCATTTACTGTCCTCTCCATGACTATTGTAACCGTGTTCTCTCTCCTTCTCCCTTCCACCCTTTCTCGTTCATGGTTACGATCATCATGTGCATCGACCTCTCTCTTCGTCCTACCAAAACCTCTCTTATTGTTTTACGCCCCCTTCCTGGGCCCTCTTTCATCCTCGTCGGTCGATCGGGACCTCGGTCACTCTTGCTCGAGCAAGTCTATCCTTTCCTCTCAATTCACTAGTAGAATTTCTATATCGAACGAAATGTCAATATTTTACGTCTACATCAATATTAAAAAAAAAGTTCCGAGATATCGAATTTTATTTATATTTTCTATTTATCAAGAGAAAAAAATGTCAATGTTGAAATACTAAAACTGCGTTCAATAATTAACTGTTATCATAGTAGAGCGTCCTACTTCATTTTGTTATCATTGGGATGTTGAAATATCAGATACTTACTGTTGAAGGTAACGACATGTTACATAAATAAAATAGCGATTAAAAAGATATAAAAATTTAAGATTAAAGTTTGAACATTTGAGATTTTTTTCTCTAACTTTAATATCGTCTAATGTTGTATTTGTGAATAAATAACGATAAATGTTATTGGATGTGATAAATATAATAAATTATGATAAATATGATAAATTTCAAATACACATAAAACAATAAAACAAGATTTATACGTCTTTTATAAATTACTCGAGATTTATTCATAAATACTAAAGTTAGAAGCAACAGTATTACAGTCGTAGCACCAATCAATGTGAAGTTTTTTATATATATTTCTAATTTCTATTTTTTTTTTATCAATACTCATATCCAACTTTTATTAATACTCAAGTAATAGAATTTTAAAAAAACCATGAGTTTTTGGTTTTAATGTTAGTCGAATTATTAAGTTATAAAAAAATGATACTAAATGATTACAAAGAACGATATAAAAAATTTCGACCTTTATTGGATCATCTTCTAACGTATACAGGCTGAGTCATAAATACGTTTTAAAATTTCGTAAGCGTTTCTGCATAAAAAGGAATAACACATGTTTGTAGTAATATTTATTCTTTCTTTTTCAGGAATCTATTCACGAAATATTAAAACATATTTATGATTTAACCTTATATAATAAAAGTAAAAATAAAATGTGTTTTTGGATTGTTCTTTGTAACATTTCCATCATTTATGATTTTTTTTGTAACTTATTATTAGTGTTTATTATTCAATTAGCATTAAAATCTAGCTTGGCTCCTAACTCTTTCATTCTATTGGTAAAATTTTAGTCCATCAAGTCTTTTTTCTATATTAATTTAAATATTATTAATATTATTTTTTTACATTCTACTTAATAGTATTTCCGTCAGATATATTCTACTCGTTCTGAAACATTGGTAGAAAACAACAACAAATTACGATATTTTGATCATTGATATAAGTACTTCTATTTGCGATATGGCGCTTCAGATCCGCTCGACTGCGCACGCTTCGATGGATCCGGAACATTTTTGTTTGCGCTTTACGCATCGGCGAAGCGCATCCGCGCGTTTACATTGGTCACCGCGACCTCGCTGCAACGCCTCGATTAAATGGCAAACGAACTCGATCCACAGCTTGGTGCTGGCAGTCGTGGCGGCACAAATTCGTTTGCCACTTCCGTGAGAAGAAAGAGCGTCCTTACGAAGAAGACGTGGTTATAACTCCGTGTCTTTAATAAATTACGTCGCAGTCGTAATTATGCAATATATACGGAGTTCTGCCTGACCAAGGCATTATGCGAGGCATGCCGAATCAGCCCTTCGCTATTCCGAGCATTTTAGGGCGGCGATCTATAACCATGTGCATGGTTTTCGGCTCTCTTTTTCCCTTTCTCCATCATCGAACGCTCCGTTGTAAGTGTTGGAACTGCTTCTGAGAATTCTGTACTGACCCAGAATCACAGATATTAGAAAATTAAGAGAAATTACGGTCGCTTTAACAACGAAATAACTCTCAATAATTATGGAGCCATTCGACATTGAAAATTAAATCGATTTTATGAAATTAAATAAATAAGATAGCAAGTTGAAAAATCTTATTTCTAAGATAAGTTAAGATTTCTTCGTAAATAATATTTAGGTTAATGATTTAACTCAATCATATTTAACTCAATAAATATTTATAATAAGGTATTTTCTTTAAAAAGCTTAATTGTAAAAAGATGCTTATACGTTCATCAATCAGTGATTCAAGGCACTTACACTGCAAATCCAAGTGTAATTAAGCCTTGAGCGATGTACGAGTTATTTGGTTTTCCGAGTAAAAGTAATACTACTATAAATATGCACAGAAAGAATTTTGCTGAAACATTAAAAAAATTGAATTAAATACAGATCTAAAAATATTTTTGTTGGATCATCCAAATAATTATGCAGGATGTTTAAACTTGTTAGAACATTAAAACTTTTCGCAGCATTACTTATTATATTTAAGATTCTTACGTAACTGTTTTGATAATCCAACAAAATTATTTTCAGATTTGTATCGAAGTAAATTTTTAATACTACAATAAAAAAATCGTGCTTTGTGTAAATCCATTTTTGTGTATGCAATATAACATGTTATTTTTATACAGAAAACTAAATTATATGTATACGAAAATACTTATTACTTGAATTGTGAAGAGCGTTTTGAGTGTCTTGAAAATACATTCTTGTAGTAGCTACTTTTAGTCTTATAGGTGGTGTTTGTCCGGTCGTATTTAAACATTTCGCAGAAAATATAAGTCGCACGCAAGGACTTCGGGAGAAAATCAGGCATGCGAAACAACCTGCTTGGACGCTCCGCGAGCTTACTCGAGTTTAGTCGCCGGAATGCACGGTCAGCGGTTCGGCAGCTCGCATGTTTTATCGCGGAAGTCGCGCCTGTTCTCATTTCCATTTACACAGTCGTGGACGTGGCTCTGAGTCAGAGTGCCGGAAGCCGATAAGACATCTCCAGGCTTGCTACAATTGCATTTCGGCCGGTAACGGTGCGCTCCGGATTAATACGCGCTGCGATCTTAGACGCGATAACGCCCGAAATCTTTTTGTTCAGGACACACGCAACTATTATATTACGACTTGATGTGTATATTTCATTCAGCAGGAAATGTACAGAAAATTACAGTGTATTTTGGAAATGAAAGCGCGAAGATTATATAGTATGTATTTAAGGACTAATAAAATAACACGCTAAATCGCGTGAAACCATTTCTACAAGCAAGCGACTAACGATATGAAATTCCTATGTAATTACTTTTATGATCCAATAAAATTATTTTCAGATTTGTAGCGAGTTAAATTTTTAAACGCTTTAGCAAAATTGTGCTTCCTATGTGTAAATCCTTTTTCTTACAATAAGAATTTCTTTGAACGACTTACAAATTTCAACGTAATGTCTTAAGAAATATTATGATTATATGAGATAATTAATTCCCAGTATACATTCGAACATGCACACGGATATGCACTCTCTTCGAAGAATTTACAAAGGTCGGAAATAATTCATTTTAATTTACGAGAAGGAACTTCGGTCAGTGATTCTTATGGCCCGATCATATGCGAGCGTATGTAATTTCGGCCAGAATCGAGGAAAAAGAGGAAGAAAGAGAAGGAAGGCCAAACGAGATGGGATCGGAGCGAGATGTACGGAAGGGCCGAAACTGCGGAAAGGTACCACGTGGCCGCGCAATAAATGCGGATTGTGCAGAATTACCGCAATAAAGGACGCGGGTCACACTCTTGCGGTCAAAACGATGTCGGCGAAAAACGGAGAGTGAGTTAGAGAAAGGGCCCTTTAATTACTAAAATTCTCGAGGCAAATTGAAACGAGGACCGCGGGTAGGACGGTTAGTCCGCCGGAATGCGTTTCAATTGTCGTAAAGTTTAGAAATTTAATTATTCTGCGGTCATACGATTCTGTGCCTCTTTCTCTTTCTTTTTTTTCTTTCTTTTACTGTCTATTTAACAGTTTAGCTTCTTACTTTCTTAGTCATGCGAGCGATATTAAAGTCATCGGTCATCTTCAATGTTCTGCGACGACGCCGTTATCTACGCACATTTTAATTCCGTCCTCTCCAATTTGTTTCTCCCTCCGCTGATTATCTCGTGCGCGTGTCGCAACACGCTCCGTATCACTCTCGGCGTATTATTAACCGTAATATCTCGGTTTGTGTGTCGCATAAGGACTCGATTCTTCCGCGCGCAAATCCCACGATAACGAACAGAGTGTCAATATTTGTTAGCTTTATTATTACCATTCGCGTTCACAACGTCATCATTGATATGTATCGACGAATAATGAGGAATGTAATGAAGATGTATATAAGCGCGATAAATAAGATCGAATATGTTTTCACAAGAGTTTTATCTTTAACAAAAATCATCTGAAGAAAATAAAAACATTCTGAATTCTAAAAAAAAATAAATAATTCTTTTAAATAATAATTGTAGAATGAAGAGAAAAATGGGAATGAGTTCTACAGACAGAATAGTTTTGAAGTATCTAAAATTTGCTACACTAAATAAAAATTTACTTAATATTAATACATATTTGTTTGAATAGTATTATTATTTATTTATTTACAGTAAATAAATATTTATTGAAAAAAAAATTACAAAAAAGTGATAGTTAAATCAAATTAATAGTTCTTGCATCAAATAATTTACATACTTAGAATTGTTCAAACAGATATTTATTAAAATTTTGTATTTTTTCCGATATAGATGTAATAGATGCAGATAGTTACGTAGGATGTTCTAACTATTTTCTAGAATATCAAAATTTGTTACAATATTGTTTATTGTATTTAAAATTTCTACATAAAATTAATACGTAATTATTTTAATAGATAATAAAATTAATACGTAATTATTTTAATAGTCCAACAAAATTATTTATATCTCTACATCTATATGGCTAAATTTTTAGAAACTTCAGCAAATCATTCTTTTCATGTAGACTATTGTAGATTCCCGTTTATTTCTCCTTCCTACACGTTTTTTCTTTTCCGCAACGCACGAAATATAGTGTAGGACAACAAATTTCGTTTCCGTCGCTTTTGCGATGAACATCTCGCGACAGACACCACTACTCGCAGGTCACATGGTAGTTACGGTCGTCACGGTGGTCGTGCGACTGCAAAATAGTTGCGCCGTGATACAGCGCGGGTGGACGAGCGTGGAACGATGGTACGGCTTACACCACATTGCCAAGCCGATCGTGAAGTGTGATATCGGCGTGTGCGGGAATAGAGGTCAGCCCAGGCAAATTTTTGTCTCCGTACGTCGAGCAAAGAAGTCTCGCGACTTCGAGAATAACACGAGTCAGACATCCAATCAAGTGCTGAGAAGTATTGAGGCATTTCGTGTCACGTTATCAAGTCGACGCAAACCTTCGATCGTCTGATCAATCCACCGGTTCGATTGTACGAAGACAGAGCCGCTGGCTGCGACGGACAATAATTACTCGTCGAATGTCCTCTGTGGGTTATGCCTGCGAGAACACGCTCCACTGGGCCAGACCAGACACACCTGGGGTCGCCGGAAAAACTCTCAGCGCGTAAAAGCTGTCCGTAAAACTGTGGTGAGATCTATCCAGGAGCCGAGGATTCGCTGGCTATTGACGGCGATTGACGGTCTGCGTGGCTGGCAGGTTAGATTTACGTCTGACATTTACATGATGATTATATGAAAGGAACACTTCTATGTCGAAAATGAAGATCAAATTACAAGAAGGAATCAAATAGTGGGAGTAAAGAAGAGTCAAATATGGTCTAGACTAGATTTTAGTAACAATATTTATATGTAACTTTAAATACATTTTCCAATTATATAATGCCACCGATTACTGATCAGACTTGAAAATCATAACTGACATAATAATATTACAAATTAAACTAATTGTTAATTTAATCCTTAGTACACAAAAAACCTATCCATCAATTGTCAATTTTTCACAATTCTTTGCAGTGTTTTAAGAAGCTTATTAACGAGTTTTAGGCATCAACGTTACTTTGACTTTAAGCAAAGCTTAAAACTCTCTCTGTCTCTATCTCTCTTTCGCTTTAAAACGAGACGGAGAGAGATTTAAGTTTTGGTTAAAGTTAAAGTAACATTGGTGCAACCTTAGATCTATTCTTTATCGAAAAACTTTCTGAATTAGTGTACATCAATGCAATAAGTTAAGAAACAAATATAATTACAATATAATTTGTTACACTTCACTTATTTCACGTGTGCGTCAGTTCAGAAAGTTCTTCAATAAAGAATAGGTCTAAGACATTAATAAGCTTCTTAAAATATTGCAAAAAATTGCAAAAAATATAATATCCCAGTGTTTAATATATTTAGCTTTTCTTAATTAAGTTTATTTTTTTTATTTGTATAACAATTTAGATTTGCTTATTAAATTTAATTATTAATTTTTATTGATATTTATTTATATAGTAATCTACATATTACTTTGTAAAATTAAAAGATTAAATTAAATTATAATCTTTTTTCTTTCTTATATTATATAAAAAGAAATAATGAGAGACATAAACCAACGAGCATAAGCACACAGACTCACGTATATGAATAATTACAGCGTAAGACGATTAAATTTCTTAAATGGATAATAAGTGTATATTTGCGTTTTAAATTCATTTCTTCAGTTAAAAATGAATTAAACTGGCTATCAGATAACCTCCATCGCGATGACATTATCATCACTTGCGGCTTGGATTTCCCGTTGCATATCGAATGTATCCAGAATATAAGCTGGGATGAGAACAGGGTCAGCACACAATCGCTCCCAAGGCGACGCCCTGTATATATAATCCTCCTTTTTATTTTAAAATCGCGGGTACACGCGCGGACCAACTGGCGCTCTCGGTTTACCGAGAGGGGCGGGGGGGGGGGGGGGGGGGGG
>NW_017259375.1:1444320-1444722 GCF_001594045.1 Atta colombica
AGGAGCATGGGGGAAAAAAAAGAAGGAAAAAAAAGAAAAAGTGATCAAAGCAACCTGAAAACGAAAGCCTCGTATCGTTCCAAAGGGACCAGTTTTATGGATGTTTTGCCGCGAAACATTTTTCCTGCGATGAAAAGGCGAGAAAAGTCCGGCTGACCAAAGGGTGATCGGTAGGGAAACGCGAGCGTGCAAGGGGGGCTCGATAGGAAGAGAGGAAAGGGATGCTGAAGGGAAGTGCCGGTTGATATACGATTGGGGACCGTTTTGGTGCTTGTAATACTGGGCGCAACACACGATAAGGCACGTCTATTATTGGCCGATCTCGTGTGCGTTTTGCCGGGACGCCATATCTCTCTCTCTCTCTCTCTCTCTCTCTCTCTCTCTCTCTCTCTCCCTCCCTCC
>NW_017259375.1:1444822-1446673 GCF_001594045.1 Atta colombica
CCCCTCCCTCCCTTCCTCTCTCTCCCTCCCTTTCCCTCTTTCTTCCGCCGCAGTACATTCCACATTTTCGTGTATATGCCTTGTGTTGTATACGCGTAGTAAATTTACGAAGGGTTTACCCCTAAATCGCTGCCGCCGCTGGAACGCAAGATTGGGTGACGGCGTTATTAAATATATTAAGGAGCTTCCTATGGCTCTATATATATATATGTATATATGAATTCTCTGACCAATTTCATTTAGCTTCCAACTACCGATCGTTAATCAGATAAAAACGATGACATAATCGTGTCATTTTGAAATATGTTAACACGATAATTAATTTTTGTATAAGGTCCCAAAATAAATTTCATCTAGAAAATTTCGGGAATTATTTTGCATATATCTCTCGCTTCAATAAAATTCAAATACTTATTTAGAATTGTCGAACGAAGGATTAATCGTAAATATTTATCATAAATAAGCCCGAGTTTATCATTTTCTAGTTAACTTTTGATTAGGTTTAATCTGATGAAAAAATTGTATTTTTCTAGCTATAGTTAATCATTAAACTGGTTTTGTAGTGATTAACTATCAAAGTTACCACTACAAAACTATTAGACTACGCTTAGATTAGTGATTCATCATAGCTAAAAAAACAATTTTTACATTATCAAGTGAGATTCAGTTCAAACCACAAGTTAAGCAGATAATGAGAAACTAAATCGCCGCAATAGAGAAATTATGTAAAAATGAATTTCGTATTCCACGTCGGTAATCGTAATAAATCGGGATTCTCGTAACTTGAACGTGGTTGCGAATCCGTGACGATCGGCAATGAATCTAGACGTTATCAGTTACGGGCCGGCAGAGAAACAGGTAAGTTGTTCATGTCGATGGCTCTTGATATTTATGCGCGATGTTACCAGGTGATCAGACAGCCGATGATGTTACCAGGTACTACCGACAATGAGCGAGCTCTTAACTCCGACACATCAAGCATAATGCAAGACGGGAGAGGAGGATGTGGGTACTGTTAGTCGGTCAATCGTAATGTCTTTCGCAGAAATTCAAGACTTTGTTGCACGCAAGCACCTTACACCCACGTGATCTCAAGCCGTCTCCGAGAATATATTCCCTCGATCCGATGCAATATTTTTGTAATAGGCTTACACGTGTGTCACTGAATTATTTTACAAATATAGGGATTATACAATATAATTAAATTTCTTCTTTAAAATAATGCCATGGAAGTTGAGCTGAAAAACGATTCATTTGCTTATTTGAGGAGAGTAAGAGATATATTTTTTACGAAAGTTATCTTGATATTTTAAGAAAAATTGAGCAATTTTTCGAGGAGGAAATTTATGCAAATTAATTCAACAATATATATCGTGTTATAAATTATAAGAGGCTTGATGGATAATCTTGAAGGTTTACGACTGTAGAATAAAAATGTGTCTTTCGGGGCGATTTTTTTGCGTCTGTCGTGAAATTAGCTTCTCGAAGCCCATGACCTTTCCAAAATAAGCGATTTTATTATGTAGACAAAGAAAGGTTCGCAATTCTCTTTTAAAGAGTTTCGGGAGAAGGCAAATGGTCAGAAGGGATAATTTGTCGCGATTGTTTCTCTATCCTAAGCTAAAAGCCCCAAGGATTCGCGATTCTTTTGATTATGAATAGGCGAGATTGGCAAGCGAGGGTCGCGAAAGTAATCCAGTAACACCCTCTAAGGGACACAAAAGAAATGAAAGAGTCAGAATTAAAACTCTCCATTCTATACACTAGCTTCTACGAACGTGTCAATGAATTTCTATTCTACGAATTTGAGCTTCGAATATTAATTCTCTAATATCAAAAAATATATATATA
>NW_017259375.1:1446773-1462101 GCF_001594045.1 Atta colombica
ATTAGTAAAAAATGTGACAATGAGAAAGAAATCAGAAATATTATATGTCACACAAATTTAATCTTCAAGTAAATTCTTTTTTCAAGTCTTTTTCAACGAAATGACTTGGAAGCTTCTGTTCTTCGCAGCGTAACTGCATTCCCACGACTTGTCAGTCATAAAAATGTTATTATAAAATGCACGCCATCCTGTACTCTTAACGTCGACCGATCCATTGATTTACGCCCTCTTTTAATTCTATCTTCGTTCTTTTTCTCCATCCCTTTCTCCCTGCGTTTTCCTGCTGGCCCGCGGGGTACACCAGCGGCATAAGGGTGTATGGTGAACGAGGTCAGTTGTTTATTTGTTCGTCCCAAAATGGAACGCGTCCATCGCGGTCTGATTTATCGCCCGTTGCGAAACTTTAATGCGTTTCGGTTCGGAAGAGAACTCTAAGGAGGGACTTCCTCTTCGAGTTCACTCTCGCGAGCCAATGTGTACTTTGTGTCCGCCCGAATGGCCTCGAAAGGAATCGTTATTCTCGCCGAAGAATTATATCCGAGTCGTTTATCTCGATTCGTGACGACGCCTCGATTTTCAATCGTATATAACGTAGACTCATAAAAAAAATGACATCGTATATTTTTATTAAGATCCACTTTAAATTCGAAAAGAGATTTTGTAAGCAAAATATACACATGGCACCTGAGATCTTTCTTATCCTTTAACTAATGTCATAAAAATAAAATAAATTGACAAGTGTAAATCTTTGGTTATGACCGAAAAGTAAATTATTTTTCTTTTAATTAATTTATTCTCGGTCTAATACAAATTATAAATGAAAATCTTTGTTGAGTTATAATTAAAATATGTTGTAATTAATAAAATATGTTATAATTAAAAATTGTTGGTTTAATTCCACAGATATTTATTTTACATATCCAATCAAAAATAAAAATAAATATGTTGTACACAGGACGGTTTTATTAAAAAATATCTAAAAATTTAGTTAGATATAGATATGAAAATAATATTGTTGGACCATCAAAATAATTATGTAGGACTCAAATTAATTGCTAGAGTGTTAAAATTGTTTACAGCATTATATTTATCATGTTTGAGTTTGTTCCCATATAATTATTTTGATGATTCCACAATATTTTCAGATTTGTATCTAGCTTTTTTAGATACTTCAATAAAATTTGTTTTTTCCATGCACAGATTCAAGTCAATAAAAATGGAATACGCTGTATATTAGCAGAACTTCTTCAAATCACAAATTCTTCATTTTAAAGTTCCATTTTCCCTGATTTCAAAATTTCATGATTTTCAATATTTTGAAATTTTTTTTTTCATTATTTTTTTCTGATTTGGAAATCGTAAATGTTTTGTTGGTATATTATTAATTTAACATAGCAAGATATAAATTACTATTAATGTTGCTGACTAATAATACTGCTAGTATATTTTTAATTATTAAAATGCTATACTGAAAGAAAAGATTGGCTGAATATGGCATAGCATTTTTAATTGGTTGCAATAGCCAATTAAAAATACTATGCCATATTTTACCATTTAATTTACTGCAGCAGCTAATCTTTTCTTTCAATGATTCTAAAACTGCGAAGATGTGATGTACGTATATTAAACTTCTTCAAAGCTAAGAATTCTAATTTTCCAGAAAATTTTGCTAACCCTTCCCTGACCGTTTTTGAATTCCCTGATTTCTCTAATTTCCAGTTTTGTGGTAACCTTGATTAGTGCCGAGTGATCAAAATTTTAAATGCTTCCGAGCGTGAAAGAGGATTACGTCCTCTCTGACACATCGCATTCTTAGATCGTGTTCCAAATGTTCCAATATACACTGCCAGTACTGAAAATCTATAGTATATACATAATGTAAACTATAGATTTCTAGTACTGGTAGTATATAACAGAATACAGTCTTAATAGGCAATAGGAAATGAAAAAACCAGGATGCCGTGCATCAGTGGATTCTACCCTAAGTGAATGGCGCACGCATGAGTCGGGGTGAATGCATGGTCTAAGAGGATGATGTAAAAGGGTTCGACTCACGGTACGGTCGCCTCGAGTGAGGGGCGATTTTCCGCCAGGGCCGTAATCAAACGCACCCACTTCGATGAGTTTTTTCCTCCCCGCGTCTACCAATGATATAACGAATCAGGCGAGACGAATTGATTTCATGAGTTTCGAAGGCATATGATATACATTCATTACGGTGATATTGCTAGCGAAAAAAATAATAGAGCTATTATTTTGTGGGGCCATTAGGTCGTCATTCTATGCATTAAGTAGCGGCGAATTTTATACGTCGCGTGATCCGAGTACAGATAAGTCGCGAAAGACAGACATCGCATAAATACAGTCATTATCGCAGATTATGGTAAAATATTGTTTATGAGATGTACGATGAATGTACAATGCCAGCGACAAGTCTTATTCATATTCAAAGCTGCGCGTAGCGATTTATCAAATCATGAAATATGCATTAAGATCGTGTACGTATACCACGATACAAGTGTAATAAATATACAAGAATTATCTCACGGAATGTCTCACACAAAGTTCCGCAGAGGATAAACCGCCAATGTTTCGATAGCAAATATTTGACAAATAATTTCGATATGCGTTCGTTTGTGTCGCGCATTTCAAAGGGATGAAAAACGACAGAGACCGGTCCGGCCATTGTCGCACGTCTCTGATGGATAAGGGTTGACTGGCGGAAGTCGGGATGGCTGCCGACCGTGGGAGATGACGAGAGCTCGGGGGATTGCTTTGATTGCGATTCAGGAATTAATTAACGAGTGAGCGGGATCCAGTCGCTGGGAAATCTGACGTGACTACCAGCGACGATGCGAGCTTAAGGTAGATATGAGGAGCCGCCCATGATGCGGACGTACCACTCGGCAGAAGGGCTTACTGGCAGATAATTAATAATAGGCATTATTCGAGAAATCGAGTACAAAGAGCTCTCAGACACCAACGATGGACGGGAGGGGGGGGGGGAGGGAAGGTCTGTTACGATTGATCAGTTTGTCGAAAACTGCGAACGCTTTTGTGCGAGCAATATCACTCGATTGAGTCGCCACGTCGCCGTAACACGCGTTTTATTATAGACTGTCTATAGACAGTCTACGGGTAGAGAATTAAAAGATGATATATCGACTTTGTAACTATTTCCGTAACCGTCGAGGTGCTAGACAGGAGCTGAGAGACGAAGGGAAATACGCGAGACAGGTCTGTGTGAATAATGCGAAGTAAACGCTCCTTGCTCTTATTTAAGTTGACTCTTTTGCTATGCAAACCCGGCATTTTGTAGAATATATATGAAAACAATCACACTTGCGATGTACTACGGTTAACGTCGTCGAAGTTAAAATAACTGACTTTCACGAGTAGGAAACTCTGGTGTTACGCTGATATTACGAAAGCGCAGATGAAAGGAGTATTTGTTTAATCTCATTTCTCTCTCGATTCATCAATATCGTTAGCCGTAAATCTTTCCCGTCATGAGATCTTTTCTTAAAAGTAGAGCAATCGTAAACTTTAACGTAAAGCTTTAACGTAAACACTGATTGTGTTTAAACTCTACATGGAAATTAGTTGATTGGAAATAATCACCGATTTTTTTCTGTTCGAAGAAGAATTTTAATTTTAATCTACAGCGCTGATTATGTTTGAACTTTACAAACGGAAGTTATCTAATTAAGGACACAGAATGTTTACCGATTCCTGATGAAGAAAAAATTTTAATTTTGATGTGGAGTAAGAGCTGATTGTATTTGAATTTTACACGGAAATCAGCTGATTAAGTGCATAGAATAATTATGTCATAGCCGTGTTTGAGGAAGAATAAGCGAGGCGAATATGAAATTATTCCGCCAAACGGAATAAGCATGATAGAACTCGGTTTATGATGTGTAATCTCTGATTAAACGCAGGCCTCTATCGCATCGGATCCGTTCGTGTTTAGATAATTAGAACGGAGCGCTCTCACTCCCGGCACTTCAAAGAGAATCATCCCGCTCGCTTGTCAGGTCTGAGCACGATCGATCGAGTTTTGAAAATAAACTCGTTCCCACTTTTAATGCAAGCGTGATGCATGCAGGACGCGTTTGCGGATTTCTTTTTCCATTTGACGTGTATCGATTGAAGAACGAGGTCGATATTGATCGACATTGATTATGTTTAACGGATAATTATAGTTTCGCCAATTCCTTTAACTATTTCTAACAAAAGTTCTCATGGTCTTTAAATAATTTCCAATTCAGGAAATATGAATGAATCACCAATTATATTTCGCAGATGAGAGAGAGGCTACGTATTGGATTGTAGATTATTCAAGTTCTTTAACACACACATCTACGTCCAATATTTCCTGGACTACAATATTTCTATCAAGGAGTGACACATTTCTTAGACAAAGTAGATATTAAAAATATCTTAACAACGAATTCGCAGACGTCATCAACTAAGTATTTAATAGTATTAAAGTATTTAATAGTATTACATAAGTTATTCGCGCGATTTATTCTTGTCTCTCGAATTTTCCACTCGGAAGACTCGCCAAATTGTTTCCCTTCTCGTTAATTCTCTGTCTTTTTTTTTTACACCCATCTCGCAGTAACGCCGACGTTATTTCATAATTTTCGTCGAACGCGATCGATGTCAGATCAGGCCGGCCGCACGTGAAAACAGAGGCGTTCTCTGTTCCCATTTAAAATGGGATTCTTACACTCGCGTAAAATCCTTCAAATATTGGCCTATGCCAGTGACCCCGCTGGATACACGAGTCTCCGGTAAACCGAGATACGAGCCATTCGAATAAGGGACACATTGTTGTCGGGAATCGCGTGACGTGAGCTTCGAGAGTCGAAGAATCGCGAAAGATGCCATATGCGCCGGCTCTCTATTTTGTATGACATATGCCGGATAAGAACTGACGTACTCTACATTCTACGCGGCACCTACAATATTTTAACAGCATGGACTGTATTCGTAGTCATACTCGACTGTTTGACAGCTCATTTCTCTCGCAAACACTACTCTATTTGAAACTGAAATTTAAACTGGCAGCATCCTGCCGACGTTATATGCATAACCGGAAGTTATGGCAATTAAATGGCATTCCGCAGCGTATCTTTTTATTTCCACGGAGTATCTTTCTGTCCTATAACGTTAATGACAAGTTAACGAGCTTCGTTTGTGCCGGTTAAAATGAGAAATTTTCAAAATTAAGATAGTTATGAAATATATTTCAAGGTTCATTAATGTGAAAGGAACCATTTATTGTAACGATGCAACGCACTTGATAAGTCACGATAAGAGCAGAATGTGTAGACACTGATGAATGCATTTGGGCAATTGTATATTTATTGGGTAGGCCTTCGGCCAATAAAACCTCGTCGAAGGTAACCTACTCGAGAAGGAGATATCCGGAAAATATTTATAGACCTCCGCGCCAAGAAAATAAATGCTCCTTCTGGGAACCAGCGAGTTATGACAATTTAAGTGCCCATTTCAACGGGGTGCAGAGCGTTACCGTCATGACGCTGGATGTCGATCCGAGTTTCGTCTATGTACTCGCTTTCCTCCGAACTCGGCCGTTCGCGTGTACAAATCTATATACATGAATTTATAGCCTTTCTCATTCTTTCTCACTCATCGGCCTGAAGCGATTCCAGCTCGAAAGCGCTCAGAAGATATATCGATTTTTATGAGAGAGTTGAAGCCGTTAAGTTACTCCATCAAAACAATGTTTCATCTCTGAGAGTATTACACTCATAAAAATTGAACTAAGGAATCAAAACCTGATTCTCAATTAATCTAACCTTTAACGTGCCAAATAAATCATAATTGAAAAAATTATTTCTGCGAATTCTATTTGGCACGCAATGCCATTATAGAAATTTAGTCTTTAGAAAATAGATGGATCCTTTTTTAAAATCTTATAATTTTTCCTTAAAGTAAGATTTATTGTAATTCATTGTACTTTTTGTATAGTAATATCAATATTAAGAATTTAACAAATATAAAAGTTTATTATGAGGATCTTTTGGATTCGCTGAATCAAATTTGATACCAGAAATTCAAAATGATAATTCTAATATGGCAGCTAATCGGGAAGATATATGTTCGTGAAACTAAAATATTTTTAATGTCAAAAAATAATCAAAAAGTATATATAAAAGCTTTAAAAATGTATGGAATAAAATGACAAATAAAATAAAAACGTGTAGGTATACTACAATATGTATAGAAGTAGAATGAAACGCGGATAAATTTTATAAAGACAAAGCGTAATTTTATTTGCCAATATATGTAATCATTGATAACATCAAACGGTTAATTTTAGATTAATATTAGTATTACGAGGTAAAACAAATATTAACAGTAAGAGCAAGAAATTGCAACATAAAAAAAAATAGAGAGTAGCATCATTATATTGGCATCGTATAAACTTTAATACTGGAAGATAGCAATTTAATTATGTATTTGAATATTAAAAGCATCTATTTCAATACTCAAAATATAATTAATCACTAACTTTTAAATTGGATTTCTGTAAGTAGGTATCAGGACACGTCAACTAAGATATATATTCAATATATATTCAAATTTTCTTAATGAATTAAAGAACATATGAATCGATAGGCAAGTCGCACCTCGCGAACATGCTGTTGGTATCGGGCAATAAATTATGAAAATCCAGCGAAAGAGGAAGAGACGCGAGTTCGCTCTAGGTGTCCGCCAACGCTTCTACGCGACCCAGTTCGAGAACTCGATCGCCGCTGACGCAAGAACGTGAGACACCCGGCGACATACGCTTGCCCCGACATAATCGATGTCACGTCATCGATTTTCGTCGATAAATGTAAAGTGCGTCCGCGCGATAGATTGCGGCACGTCCATGCGTTCATGTGTTTGTCATCAGCTGCGGGAGCTGACCATCACGCACTCGCGTCAATGACATACATATGTACGTGTATCTTAGATACTTCATACAACACGCGTCTCTTTCTCAACGCAAGCTGCAGCAATGTCTTCGAAACGAGATAAGACCGGGCGAACCTCTTAAGAGCTCTAATGGCATTCAAGTCATCCTTCCACGAGAGTGCTTTGAGGGCGCTGTTTCGAAGTCGCGTGTGTATTTGAAACAGCTCGCAACGATGCTAGAGATTGAAAGCTGCGCAACTACAATTACGGTGAATAATATTGACACAAATTCTGACGTTCGTTTTAACATGAAAAAATAATACAAACATGATTTTATGTTAGTCGTCATAAATATCGTAAAACGATTTTGTGAAAATATACTAAATTTTAATAAACAATGATTTAAATAGTAGGTACTAATATAACGTTTATACAAAAAAAATATTTGCTAGATAAAAAAATAATAATTAAAAATCAAATTAATAGTTCTTGTACCAAATAAATATATGTTTACATTTATTAAATATCACTAATTTATTCAACATCATTCAACTGGTATTATTAAAAAAAAATATTTATCAAAATTTAATACATTTTTCTCTCAGTGTAGACAGATTCAAAAATAATTTTATGGACTATCAAAATATATATTAAATAAGACGCTCAAAACTGATTGCTAAAATTTTAACTATTGTAAAAACTTTTGCAACGTCCTATGTAATTATTTGATAGTTCAAAATTATTTTCAAATCTGAGTCTAGCTAAATTTTCCTAAAGATATCTAATCAAAATCTTTCTGTGTTCTTTCCGTGTAATTTCATAGAAAGTTAGAGAAGACATCGTCGCTCTTGCTTATTTATGATAAGTCGTAGAAGATTAACGATGGCGATTTAATGTCATCCAGATATTTCTATTACTTATGTGGAGTCCTAATTTCGAATTCTATATCGTCTTTTAGATTACGCTCCTCGTGAGCATGATTTATAACGATTAACGTTAATCAATGTCGATGTATAAGCAGTCAACCACGTCGACAGCCACGCGTTCGAAGATTGGATATCGTTAACGCGACTATGACGACGCATCCATCGCGCAGGTTCGGCCTAATCGAATAATTTCGATCGGTACCGGAATCCGATCGGTGCCGCGGAGTGAACCTGATTTATGATATCCTGTAATTAATCCGGGTCGGCCACTAGCGGGAGGAAGAGGAAGAGGAGAAGGGAAGAGAGGAGAAGGAACAGGAGGGCTGTAGAACCGTTGCGACCATCGTGTAAGGCCATCGTCCCAGGTATCCCCCAATGGGCCACTAATGATCGTACCTACGATTAATCAACGGCGTATCGCTCATATAAGCAACATCGTGTGCGCACCGTATGTCATCGCGGGCTCGCTCACGCCGTTCGTACGGCAGCCAACTTGGAAGTCAAAACGAAACGCCGCAGAAACGCCGCTGTACTAATTCCCCCGAGAACCCCGGCGATGCAGACCGGATTTATGGTCGAGCTTGTACTGGGAATTTTCGGGGGCGACGCGAGAAACACTAGCCTTCATCGAAGTAGACGTGCATCGTGGTACATGTAAATTTATACGGCGAGAGAATATGAGTTCGACGATAGAGAAATCACCGGCGTGTAATGGGCGCTTTAGTTTGATCGGTTCATCCGGCACCCTCGACGAAACTTGCTTACGTATTCCGATACGAGGAAGGATATTCGTAGATTTCTGAGATAATGTGTACATTAAAGATTTCTTTTTAACGTTCATGATTTCATTAGAAAAAGGAAAAAAATGAGGGCGTAGATTGCTTCATGCGATTGCATATTAATATAATAGCTTGTTCTGTCCGATTCGTATCTCGCTGTGAGAATCTACAGATCTATATATTTACGGTCGTTAGATCTAGAGATTGTCAGATCGAATCTCGCTCTCTCTCTCTCATATTACGCATAAGGACAATGATCTCAGAAATCGAACACACAATACATTCTCTTGCTTGTCTCTTGTCGATTTCTTTCAATCCTATTGTAAATTATGCAGAGAAATGTAAATAAAAGAAGTAAAAAGCGTGAAAAAGCGAATTATAAAGTGTTATCAATCATACGTGACCCTGGAATTTTTAATATTTCTCGGACTCCCAGATTCTTGCTTTCCGAGAAATTTAGGTTTGTTGTTTCTTCTAATTATCCAGTTCACGTTGAGCGACAAATAATGCGTGTATTTCGTGCAGGACCTCGCATTATTGTATCTCGTGACGCTCGTTACATGCTCGTTACAAGCCAGTCTTAATAGTAAAATAAGCTTTTCGTGTTAAGCGTGAATGCGAGGGACTTTCACGACACGAGGTGACTGATGTCGCGTTTCTTGGAAGGTCCATTGACACTGTCCCATTAAGTAGACGGACGACAAAACAATTTAACGTTAATTAATGTTGGGCCGGCGGGTCCTCGAGTAGTTTGTCGGAAAATGTTAATAGAGCCGATGTGGTATCCGACTTTTTTTATCTTTAGGGATACTGCTTGATTTCAGTATTCTCTACTTTATATAGTAAATATATTAAACTTAAAGTTGCACAATTGTGTTAGTTATCATCATTATTATACAAACGGTTTATCAAAAACACAGATATTATTACACAGGAAGAATATTTTGCTGAAGTATATAAAAATTTAGCTGAACATGAATCTAAAAATAATTTTGTTGGATCATCAAAATAATTGTGTAGAACATTTAGTTACAATGCTGCAAAAAAAAAATTCTAGCAACTAATTTAGACGTTTTTTATAATTATTTTGACCCAAATAAAATTATTTTCAAATCTATATCTAATTAAAATTTTTTTAAATACATTTAGCAAAATCGTTCTTCCCGCACAGATATTATTATGTAATAACAGAAATATTAAAATTTCTGAAAAAAGAAATTTGTACAAATAAAAAGTAGAGCACTATTTTTTAAAAATACTTTTGATAAATATTTTATTAAAAATTCCTATAATGTGTTATGTATTAATAACGATTTCTCTGTGAAGTTACGGAACTCTAGCTCTACGATTTCTTCCCGGCTCGTTCATTTTTTTTTTGTACTACGAGTCAAACGGATTTTAAAGGGTCGCCGACAGATGCCCGGGTTTTAAGAGGATCCCGACTGAAGGAAGCAGACGCGCACGAGGAGGAGAGCGGATCTCAGAGCCGACCGGTCGACGCGGCACGAGGAGCGGATTGCCGGCTGGTCGGCGAGGCAGGTTCGCACGACCTTAACGTTTCAGTGTTTGCCCACAAATCGACAAGAACTGGTCGGTGCAGGTTTTTCTGGGCGGTAACGAACAAACTGCAGTAGGTCGGCCGCAGTAGGGATCGCGGTGGAGAGATGGCGAAGGCACTCTTGAGTGCAGATGCCGGGAGGTGGCCTTGCCCTTCGGATGCAAGGCTAGAGTTCATGAGCGGTCTCCACTTGGTGTGCATCGAACGATACACTCAATACGCATTAACTCCGCCATAGTCTTCGAGATAAGACCATTCTTGATTATTGTACGACGGCTCGAAGGGAACCCGGAAATTCGTGGTTCTAGGAACTCATGTTGAACATCTTCAGGATTTCAGTATCTAAAAACTATTATGTCAGAGATTCTAGCGCATAAACGTTAACTAGCCTTGGGGTTTATTCTATGTATAATAACGGTATTCTAGATGATTATAGAGTTTTTAAATAACTAGATAAATAACTTATTTTCTCAAAGTCTTTAAAAATTAATAATAAGTTAATTTAGACTGTTATATGAATAATTTCCATTTTCACAGTAGATTAACTTTTAATTTTAGCAACTTGCTTTTCATTTTTTTCTAATTTTTAGAATTTCTGAAAAAAAGATGAAGAGAATTAGTTGAACTAAGATTAAAATTAAACGACATTGGTAGAAAGGAGCGTAGATCAAATAAGTAAGGAAAGTACTAAGTCGAGGTTTTAGTGCCTAATAATATTTCTTAAATATAAATTTCAAATACATTTTTCAGTTATATAAATTGCGCACCGCTTATTGTCGGACTTGAAATGCAATCATAAACTGAAGCTGAAATAATTATGTCACTATTAAATAGATTGTCGATTTGATAATTGTGATATTAATATTTTAAAACAAAAATATATGTTTAAAACGAAATTTTATTGTGAAAAATAAATTTCTAAAAATTAATATGACTTTATAGTTTAAAAAGTTAAAAAATAATTAAATCAAGTAATTTAATATATTTGCTTTCTTAAAAGTATGAAAAATTACACAAGCATTTTTAAACTGACAAGATCTCAAGAATTATAAGTTCTAAAAAAATGTTTTATATTTTTAAGATTTGCGAATGGATTTTACTTAAAAATATTGACGTGTATTAAACAAACAAATACATGCATTTGTATTTTACATTATGCAGTTTCCTAACGTTAAGAAGTTTTAAAATCCGTAGCTCGAGCGGATCAATGCGTTCGGAGTCTCAAGGACTCGAAGAAGGATCTGAAGATCCCAAAGCCAGTCTCTACTTTGCAATCGGTCGAAACTCACTTCGCCTATCAACTCGCGTTGGTATAAGCGCCGCGTGCGATCCGGCTCGAACTTCGAGATCCTTCAACGTGATTTCTTCGTCGGCAGAAACGACGCGGTGGTCGTACTTGTTATAGCTGCATCGGCCCTGATCTACCGAGAGTTCCGTGCCGCCTGCGACAGCGCCGTCGTTGCATCGGCAGTAAGAACGACTCCGGTCCGCCGGAGGTCGTCGCATCGGTAGTTAGCAGGTCTGTCGTTTGTGCAAACAGCTTCGACGCTCTGACTCTCTCGTGTGACTCATCTTCTCTCAGAAGCTGCTGCGTGTACTTTCGATGAAGTGCCTCCGGCGGGCGCGACGCCTCATTCGTCGCCGTTGTCGCCGTCGTGGCCCGCGGGTCGATAAACTTCATTATCTCTCGCTCGTAATTCGTTCACCCGCAATTTAAAGGTGTAGTTCGATGCTCGAAGCGCACATGCGGTATCGTGTAGAAAAGTATCGAAGAGAGAGGATTCTTATGACAATAAATAACTCGAGATCAAAAAGAGTTTTCTTTATAACCAGTATTCACAGTCAATTCTTATATTTAAGACTGTCTTAAGTATAATCTTAAAATGCCATGAACAATCAAAAGGTCTTATTATAATAGTATCTTAAGGAATTACTTAATCCTTAACTCGTGAAGAAACTATCAATCTTGGAAACATTTTTATTACATCTTTTTGATGTTTAAACTCTTATTTACCTATTTTTAATTAAAACTAATAATTTAATTAAAACTAATAATAAAAACTAAAAATAAACATTGCATTGATTTTTCTTTAAAGCGTATTAGTATATAGACTTCGATAGACGTTGGAAAATTTGATACGAGTTCAATGAATTCATGACAGTTAAAGTTTAAGATAATCTTAAATAAGAACGGAATTGAGAATCTATCAAATATATATATATCAAATAAGGAAATTATAATAATTAAATTTGTTCTAGTAATTAATAATGTTATTAATTTCCTGAGTAATGATTATTCCGTAATAAAAGTAAATACATTACAAATACGTTTGCGTTCTCATTTGATAAGACAAGTAATATAACATAATTTACACAGTTTTTATCAAGTTATCAAAGAATTCTTACGGCTCTGTGAAACAGTTATAATTTGAATGTTGTTAATAATTAATTCTTAAGTGCGTTAATTGAAACCTCGACTGCAGGTGTGGCTTGGTAAAAAACCTTGATTGAACTTTCTCTAGCGGTATACTTTTAAGTTCGTATCGACAAAAATTGGAGGTACACATTAAAATAAAAACTTTACATTAATTACAAGAAATATAAGTAATTTAAATGTAAGAAGAAAAATAGTATCTTGAAATCCAGAGTTCTCCATTGTGAGGAAAAAAATAAACACATCCGATCTAGATTCTTAATAATTGTTTTACCTATATGATAATATCGGAACTGATATTTCATGATAACATATGAATAATTTTTATTGCTGTCGATTGTTGTTTGATTAAAAATAATCGAAATGCTGGTATGGTATTGTATACATTTGTAATGTCGAGACGTACACGAGGATTCGTAAGAGAAGTCTTGGATCTCCAGAAGAAAAATACCAAGTTCAATCAAATCGTTATATATTTATTATTATCTGTCTTTTATATCTCATATTAATAAGCCGAAAAAAATATAGAAAATACAATATAGAAAAAACTTCCTATTAACTTGAAGTAACATTGTTATTTAGAAATTAGTACCTCGAATTTAGAAGGTACTACACGATACAGAGTTAAGAGCGTATACACGTTTACATTGTTTTTCACAAGATTGCAGGCTCTTCAGGCAGACGAGAAGTCGCACCGGTACCGTAAAACACTGAAAGCTTGTTGACAAATTCGCATTCGCAGCGGTCGTCGGCCGAGTGAACGCGTTCGACCGAGAATATGAGTCACGATGAGTGAAGGCATGGCGAGTTCCACGACCGAACATGCGACGTATTTACGCGCGATACTCTCTCGCCCGCGTTATTATCATCCCGTTGAATATTCTCCTCCTCACCTCGTCGCTTACTTTCATTCAAATTGGCACGGAAGGATCGTACGAGGTCGTTCGCATAAAATCAGCATAAGTCGGCCGCGGCGGCGACGGAGAAAATTTGCCGTCGCGCTGATTGCATTGCTGAAGAAATCGCGATAGGAATATTATAATAATCGAATAAGTTTATTGCATGTGTAAAAAAATCAACTAATAATTATTGCTATCTTAAGAACGCCTCACCGATATTTTAAAAATATTTACACAAACGCGCCGACAGAGAAGATTTTTGCCGCGATTAAGATTAATGTCGTAGTATTTTAAGTTTTATATATCGTCCCAAAAATATCACATGATCAATCTGCACACGGAAAAAGCAATTTTACTAAATTGCTATCTAAAAATTTAGTTTGTTAAATTTATAATGTCAAAATACTCAATTTAAGTTATTTTTAATCGTTTTTATACGTCATCGTTGCTCAATGTCATTAATTTTCAATGGAGTTAAACAATTTAACTAAAAAAAATGCATTAAATTTAACTTAAATTTAGTTTATTATGTATTAAATGCATATAATATAATCGTTATTTATTCTCAAAAGAATTACAGAAATAGATTGACTTATTTTGATGCATATGAAAGCTAAATATAATATATATAAAATGTATATACATTCATACAGAAATATTTAAGCACTAAACTCTTCGCTTTTATCGAATATAGGAATTCTCTTATTTATTTCTCATTGGTGTCCAATTCGTATCATATTGTACGCATCATAAGCTGGTTGTTAAAACATTTTGCGGCTGAGTTTCATATATAATTATTTTGTATGATAATCCAAGAAAATTATTTTCAAGTTATTATCTAAACTCTTTGGAGTGGAATTTTATTCTAAAAAAATGAAAAAATTGAGCCAGAAAAAATGTGGCTCAATTTTTAGTCTTTAGAATTGAAATTTCACTGCTCAGAGTGAGATTCATTTTAAAGAATTTAGAGAATAGCTAAATTTTTAGATACTTCACAACAAAATCGTTCTTTCCATGTAAAACCAAAATAAAATTTAATTAGCCCATCTAATAAATTCCTAAAACCAACTGATGCACGCGTAAAATTATACCAATAGCTAATTCAACCTTGGCCACTTGAGATGTAGCAATGCAAATTTAATCTTTACTGAGAAACAAGGACCAAGTTTTTTCCTACAATATTTCTTCAAGTGTCCATAACTGTCTAGCGACCACGGTCATATTATTTACTCTACGTCGGCCGTGTGTGATATGCAAGGTGGAACTGTTTGCGATCTTGTTGCGAATAGTATAACATATCGCGTCACCGCTAAATGCACTCAATGCGCCGTTTGATTGCATATAAGATGTTATTATAGACCCACAAATTTGCATTCTGAGAATGTTATTCTGAAGATGTTATGTTGACGTATAAGCACTTCCGTTTTTTTTTAAATAAAAGAAGTGAATAAAGAATTAGCTTTAACTTTCTCTATCTCTGCTCTCTCTCTCCATCAAACCGGGTATACAAGTTTAGTTTTTATTTTTTTTCATTCTTAAATTAGAATATATCATTCATTTTCCTCAAATGTTAATTGCAGTGTTATTTACAAAATATGTATACACGAATATAAAATGTACACTGTAAAAAAAAAAATAAATTTTAATAAATATTTGTTTGAACAGCTCTAAATAAATACATTTTTACTAAATGTAAATTATGTTTATTTGATATAAAAATCATTAATTTAACAATTATTTGTTTTATTAATTTATTGTATATTTTATTTATTTATTGTAAGTAAATATTTATTTAC
>NW_017259375.1:1462201-1487013 GCF_001594045.1 Atta colombica
AGCCCAAATGACTGTGCAGATCAGTCATCCCTGCGGGAACGAACGCTTCCTAGCACCTTCAAAGTAGGTTTTATCATCTACTAGCGCGAGCGCTATCTCGACGTTAATGACAACGCACTAGGGTCTCGGATCCTCGATTTGAGATTGGATCAGCTGGCTAACTGGTAAACGCAAGCTGCCTCGAGGCTGCATGAATCGCCAACTCGTTAAAAACATCGGTTACAGACGAGACATAATAAAATATGGAGGACAAGGTATAGAATGGGATAAAAATTTAAAGCCTTATGAGATCTTAAATGTATTCTGGAGTCAGAAAAATGTGAAAATGTTGGATACATGACACTCACGCGCAGCCAATTTAATTTATTTTTACATTATATCATTTGCTATGTAATTTATTTCCTTGTATATCCTTTTCATATTAAATTGTCGTAAACCGTGAAACGCGAGATCTCTTATAGTCATTACCTTATTACAGACTAGTACTGTATTTTAATGCCATTAGTTAATTCGTTAATGCCGGCCATTAAGTTTACATCTTGACATTATTCTTTATTTCTTATTCAATTATGTATCTTATTTTACGATTCATCTCATCTCGACCCTGATTTAAACTGTGTAGATTACACATCCTCCTTCGCAATCGAGGTGTCGCGACCACCATGAGTAATCGTCGATGTTTCCGATTTTCTTGTTTAATCAGTGACGCGAATCCACGATTTAGGAACAAAGAGAAAAAACGATGTCATTGCGTATGATTAATCGGATAAATAGTGTTCGATGCGGTCGGTGAACTTGCGAAGAAGGCGTCACGATCTCATGCGAAAGTTAGAACTGTATGTTTTCTTTGGAAGTTTCTTATCTGCGCGACGCCAGTTTCCTTCTGAATACATAAAGAAGTGTCTTTAACCCTTTCAATATAGAGTCTTTATTTTTTAAGAGAAAAATTCAAATGTGTGTTTAATGACCACCTGTTTCCAGCTGACGCATAAAACTATCCGGCAGCATTTACATTTCTGAGAACTGTTTATATTTAGCAAATAAAATATAATAAAATATAATTAAAAAATATATTTCTCTCTTAATGACTAATCCAAATTTTTTGGGAAAGTTACACGCCTACGGATCCTAAATAATTTTTCTGTTAACTTCATACATGGAAAAAAATGATATTATTAGCTGACAACAGGCTATTTAAAAATAATTTTGTCATATCTCTCTTTCTCTCTCTCTCTCTCTCTCTCTCTCTCTCTCTCTCTCTCTCTCTCTCAATGACAATATTAATAATAAATGACCTATACTCTTGCTTTAATAAAATATTATTTATTTGATTAAAACCATTGAATTAACAAGATTGTTTTTAAGTCTATCAGCTAATTGTTAATATATCATTTATTTTTCATATAGGAGATTAAGTGGAAATTTAATATAGGATCCGTAGGCGTATTATATAATTTTTCCAAAAATTTATATTAGTGTTAAAGAGAAAAGTATATTTTTATTAGAACACTGTTATCTAATGGTGTTAATCCATCATTTTTTCCATGTATGAAAAAATTCAGCATCATTTCCCAGAAGCGGCGAGAATTATGTGTGCGCGACATATTCATTTTTCGAAATTCGTTCGACACTCGTCTTCGACGTAGAAACGATGTCAACGTCTGCTAAATTTCCGATACAATTGTGGATTGTTTGCGCTCCCAGCCGGCGCGATGTGGCGTGGCAATGCACCGAACGCGCAGACATTTGCCCTGCACGAGGTCAGACGGTGACGCGAGGTGCGAATTTATCCTGCGATTCTCCTCTCTTTCCATCTTGCGAGGCTAGTGTCGCCGTCTTTTTCTCAACAAACGATCACAAGCATCCGATCGCTGCCCCTTCTCTCCCACGCCTCTGACGACGCGAGTCCGTCCCCTCGATCGACCTCCGGTTTGCTCGCGTCGAGCTGTAATGTCGAGCTGAACGATGAACCCAATCCGGAGGAGAGTCTAAAGCCGGGAGCTCGACGCAATAACGGATAAATCGAAAACGGCACGGAAAAGGATCCATGAGGAATACCTCACGTGCACCTGAGCGTGGTAGCTGGAACGATTGGCGCAAAACGGAAAATGAACTTTACAAAACTTATTTCGATTAAATAAGCGATCTCTTTTTTTTCTTCTTTAAAACATACATTACGATTTCCTGAACTTTCCTTGAGATAATCATTTTTACTCAATAAAAAGAAAGCAAAAATCTCTGTCTCTGAAACTCTTGGAGAAATTTCTGCAAGCAATCCCGTGTATGTTACTCGTGTCAAAAAGTTTAACGAACTTCCGCTTATTCCATGTCTTGTGCCAGACCGTTTAACTCCAGTTACGAATATCACGGCAACCGCGTAACTCTGCTTCGCTCCGTTGACGGCAAGAAACTTCGACCACTAGCGCGGTTAATTAACGCTCTCCCGTTAATGGAGCTCCGATCGGCGTATCCATTTAATTACCCTCGCGCTGTCCCGCCGTCTCTATAGGAGTTCGTAATTCCCGGTAAGTGTCTACCTTCCGTCTGCATCACATTATCCATCGTATCTGTCCTGACGCGATTGAGAGCGACAACTCGCGCAAATCTCCCGCAGACGCAGGTTTCGCCGATCAATTTGCGGCAGACAAGGGCGAAGGATACATTCACCAGCCGTTTGAGATCGTGAATTTTCAATTAGACTGCTCTTGCATTTAAATACATGTCGCATTTCTCAATCGTACGTTGATAGAAAAAAAATGTTGCAATTACCACGATTTAATTTATAGTCATTTTCAGTGTCAGCTATATATATTTTTTAGTAGAACTATAAATATAATTATTATTATTAACACTATAGCAGTCATAACTATAAAAATAGAGTTCTTAACTTAGCTTTAATTATCTTACGATGCAATTACTGTCACAAATACCAAACACTTTTCTTTCATTGTACATTGAGAAAAAACTTATTTATCTAATCTAAATTCATATTTTTTCCAATACTAACTAAATTAACTTATATAGTAAATAAATATTTAATTTAAATATATTTAATACAAAATTACAGTTAAATCACAAATTAATAGTTCCTGTCCACCAAAATAAATATACGTTTATATTTAGTAAATACTTTACTTTTAAAACAAAAAGTCTGTTTTGCGTAGCTGACCTATTTTCTATAGCATACACTAAACTTAAGCAAGATATACTTGATATTTGTAAGTGGCGAATAGAAATCTAGTGCAGTCTAGTATAGAAATAAGAAAATGGACCTGATATTTATTAAAATTTAGTATTTACATTTTTTCAGTGTATTTCATATATTGAAAGAGTTGATCCTCATCAATGAACAACTTAAAAAGTTCATATTTTTACTCGCATATTTTTAATTTAACTTTTTTAACTTTTATAATCAAAAAGTACAAACGACGTACGGCTTACTCCAAATCTGTATCGTCCATGTTGTGCATGTTCGTCAACCTAGAAACTGCCCAGCTCTTACGCAATGCAACGCGCGTGATTCGTAAGTCAGGGGTCCAGTACGGTCGCCACGGGTTGCATATCCGGTCGCATGCACGCGTGTACACGTGTCCCGCTAAAATCGGCTTATCGGCTGCGGCATGACTCGTCAAGCGGGCGAGCGAACGAACGAACGAACGAACGAGAGAGCGAGTGAGCGACGAGTATGGACTTAAGCTGGTCAGCACCGCGCTGCGCTGCGCCAGTGATCGACGATCGACGCGCGGCTGGCCGCTTTCGTTTATAGCGCATTAAGCTGTTACGCTCTATTACGGGACAGGAGGAAATAAGTAGTAAAAAAGGGATAAAAATATGAATATTGACCAATCACGCGCGCCTTGCATACGCGCCCGGGGGAGTACCCCCTGGAATTGCTCAATTTACTCGTTTCCTTATTTCTACTTCTTGTACCCTTCCATCCATTCTGTAATGGCTATTACGGCCACGTAGCCACCGCAACGTTTCTCTCACAAGAGAGAACTATCTTTCGCGATTCTCTCTCTGCATCTTTCTCTCGAAGTCGAGATTATAACGCGTCTTTTACAAGATAGTGACTTCGACGAACCGTCTTGATATTGTCCGATGATCATAAAAATTTCTTACAGTTTACAATCCCGCACCGGTTGCTAATTGATTTAATTATAATATTAGAGAAGCACGTCCTGCTTTATGATTGATACTTTTCAATTTTATATGCGTTATATTACTCGATAATAATAATGTACTTATAATTAGAGAACTATATCTTTCTTCTTAAATGATATTTTCTATCGATTAGAATTTCTAATGAAGGGAGAGCTGGGAAAATTGTAAAGTGAACGGAGCGAACACGAATAATATCATTGCAGTATATTGAGTAGATAGTGATAACCTCTCTTATATCCAGTGTATATAATCCGATGTACGTTTATTGCCGCATCGTTTAAGGTGCATAAAGAGCACTTCATATTTTTGATGATTTTTATAGGGAAGAATAAGGGAATTTGCGAATATCTAAGAGAAAAGTTAAATAAAGCCGACAATTATTCATCCATTAGAGAAATCTTTATTCAAAAAATACTGATTTTAAATACAATAATAATTAATATTTGTATGTTATTAAAATATAAACTGTAATGTCAAACAAAAAATAAAATCGATTCATTGCTCCGTGTGACGATGAATAATACCAAACGACAAACGTTTTATTTTTTGTTTAAAATTATATTTATATTTATAAATGTTAATTGTACTTTAAAATCAAATAATTGGACTATTTTTTAAATAAAGATGATTAATAAATAATTGTCAGTTTTAACTTCTCCTTTAAGTCGCAGTTCTCTTCTAATTACATCATTTGGTTGAGATCGACATTATTTAAGAATTTTATTTTTATATTGGATAATTTGACAAAATTGGAAAATATGTAAATATACATATAAATATTCGAGATCAAAATATTTCTCAAATACGAGGTCTCAATCGATTGTTTCCTTCATATTGTATATATCTTTCAATTTGCTTTTTATGCTTTCCATTTGTAAGCGAACGCAGCGACGAAGCAATAAAAAGCAGACTGTAAAACGCCAAGTGAAAAGCTGCAAAGTCGCTCCGTGAAATAAGGCACCTCGTTCCACAGGCGTCACGTTTTATCAACAAACGTCGGGCAGTCGAATGGCATGAAAGACGAGAACGAGCCAGTTTTCCCGAGCTTCGTCGTGGATGTCTCGGCCTCAGGTGCCGGATAACGGTATACGAAACTATACAATAAAACGAGTCTAGGATATCGTAAATTCGGTCGCAGCTCTCTCGTGAAAGAATTATCACGAATCACGAGCCATTCTGTCGACGGATTAACTCCGCGGCGCGTTTTGTCCGGTAAAGTCGCAGAGCGAGTTTCAATGTCGAGGGATTTGAAGCGGCATCTTTTACAAGCGCGTCCGGTAATTAGCAGGGATTCGATTCGAGCAGACTTGTCACTGTGATAGTGGCTAACGTCTCTAATGCTCGTTCTCGGTGAACTCTCAGTGCGTGAGTGCGCCTCTCTCTCTCTCTCTCTCTCTCTCTCTCTCTCTCTCTCTCTCTCTCTTTCTTTCGGAGAGGAGACAGGCAGAGAAAGAAAACGTCTAATTAATGGCCGACCCAGTCCTAGTCCGGAGCGTTACGGGATTATGACCAAGCCGTAATTGCTCGGGCAAAAGGGTGACTAATAGTCCGCACGATATATGTGTGGACACACACGTTCACGCGCGACCTACGCACGTGTCGATAAACTGGCGTCGCGTATACTGTTAAGTAACGCAATTAACGTCTTGCATTGCGATTAACAAAAGTGAGAAGATCGCGCAGAAATACTTCCGACGACATGACCGATAGACCTTCTCGTGGGACTCACACGTAACACGTGCTCTAATTTCTGCAAGGAGAATAATCTAGTGTCAGATTATAAAGAAATGAGAAGCGTAATAAAGTAAACGTGTTTAATCCTCTGTCAATTAAGTTGAATTTTGAAAACACTGTCGCATTTTGATTGTGAATTTTGTCCTAGAGAAATCTAATTAATTGGCCAATTTATTAAAAGATAGTAATTAATTACTTATTAAAATGAAGTATTAAAAATTGAAGACAAATGGAACACAAGATACGTTCGATTTAGTTAACGTAAAAAAAAAAAGTCCATCATGGTAGAATTTCTCAAAGATTTATTAACGCGTTCTTTAGTACATATCTATAATTTTCGTATCAATGCATTACTGCTCGACAAAGTGTTAATGGCTTTTCGCGACGGGAGAATGCGAGAAAGGCTCTTTCTCATAAATAAGACGGATCGCTGCTCGCCACTCCGGTTGATTACGTGCAAATATCGATAATTGTGAGAGCGGTGTCAAGAAAACGAAAGGGGAGAAACCCGACGCCGGGTCAATGCCGCCCGAATCTCCAAGATCCGAATGATTTGCGGGTGTTCCGACGTGAAAGGCCAACCGAGGGGTTCGACCGCACAACATTCAAACTTCCACCAGATTCGTAGGAAGACACACGTACTCGTGTACACACGAGAGAGGGTAGGTGGAGTCCTTGCCAAATCTCTCCTAAGTAAACAGCCGCGCGCGGCAGGTTAGATTTGTTTTCCAGATTAATGCATGGTTAACTGGTCGGGCCTTCGCTTTCCGCTCCTACTCTTGTAACTCGCCTGCGCGACCGCTCTCGCGCGCTCCTAACTAAACTATAATTCTTGCCCGTATCTCTCGTCGTAGGAACGTTTAATTAATACGGTCTAGTGGCGCGGGGCTATTTCCACGAAATCTCGTAATCTATAGCGTACTTTCATGTCGCGAGCGTAATAACGTTTTAAGCGTATCGTCCCACCTCGTACAATCTTGTTAGTAGCCGGTCGGCAGTAATTTGCCCGCGTGCGAGCAAGCGACACGATACACGGTCAGCCTGCAGCAATACGTTTTTCGTGAAACGCGAGAGATCGCCTCTTGCTCCCTTTTCCCCCCCTTTACCATAAGTCGAATTAAAATCGCGATGCTCTCGTTCCGACCCTCGAGCAAAATCGTGTTAAGACTAGTAGCACTCTCCGAGAGCTCGCTTAATATAAATTACTCAACATCTTGGGTAATATTTGCTGCTATATATTGGTTTAAAGTTAACTTATACATTACTTATATACCGGTAGATATTTTTAATAACTGAGAAAGAAATGAGAAATGAGTGGAATTGTTCGAACTTTCAAGATTACGAATTAAAGAGGAAGATCTTAATGTTAGAATAATTTTAAAGAAATTACCATTTTGCATTTATTATCAGTAATTCGATAATAATAAAGATAATGGATAATAATTTCTTCAATTTTAATTTGCTATCATTTAATTGTCAGCTGACATTGTGTTTAGCCTTTCGCAATTTAAAGAAGCGCTCTTTGTTAATTTCAATCAATCGTTACTTAAGATCTTTATATTTAGCTCCTAATGAAGGCATCTATTAGATAGGCTCGCGTCATCACGAAATTTGGGACATGCTTCAGTATCGTTCTTTCTAAGACAATAAAAATAAATCAACGTAGAGCAGTAGATTTATCATTTATATCCGGTTATTCAATAGAAACAGTTTATAAAAACAGCACTGTTTCTACCGTAAATAGCCTAAATCAACTGAAAATGACAAATCTACGACTCTACGTCAACTTGTTTCTATTGTCTTAAAAAGAGCGACATCGGAGCGTGATCCGATCCCAAATTTCATAATGTCGCGAGCATTGAATATAACCGCCTCATTGCTGCCGCAGGTCCAATCTGTGCGAAAACGCCGGGTAATGTTAAAGTGTTGTGTCGTGAGTAGACGCGCCGTAGCAAAGACGATGTCGGTAGACGATGTTATTCGCGCAGGCCAAAGCGAGAGAGCACAGTCATAGTCGCCGCGGTGGAGGTGGCGGCGACTATGACGTGATGGTAGCGTTGGAGGCGGGGAGGCGGAGACGAAGAGAGATACACAACGCCGCTGGAGGTTAATGCCGCGATCCGGTTCAGGGGGCAGCCTCGGTGTGTCCGCCTGAAAACAAGACCTTCCTGCTTGCCTGCTTACTCGTCTGTCGACCACGACTCCGTTACTGCGTTTTCGGATCTATATCTCTTGTCCATTAATAAGTACAAAATCAGAGAGTTTATATTGATTTCAGTGTGAAAATTATAATAAAACGAAGTCAGGAATAATAACAAATCATATGAATAAAAAATTAAATTAACGAATTTAAAGAAAGTAGAAATCTGGATCATAGATTTCGATTTTGTAACGAATTTTGCTCTGTAAAAACTTACGCTTTTATGGGATTATACGTGATTGTTAATCGTGGAGAAAAACCTGACGTGGATCCCTATTCTGATAATGTAGGCTTCACTTAAAATTCTGTTATAATTAACAATATCTGTTATGAAATATTTTTAATTTATTCTCAAATAGGAATCGAAATTATAATTGCCATAATTATGAATCACTGTCATAAGTGACAATCAAGTTGACAATCAAGTTTATCTCTATTGTGATATACATCAAAGTTTCTTCATTTTTCATATTTTCAATGTCGTGATTTAAATAATGATATATAAATAATGATTTTGATGAACACCCTGAAGCAATTCTTAAAGTTATTTTTTTATTAAGTAAATAAGAAAGCTGAATAACTACATTTTAAATTATAATTATGTAAATCTTATAAATGTTTCTACATTGAGCTTCTTGACAAGTAAAAATGTGGGTTTTGAAATTTATGATAAAAATATTGTAGTATTTTTTGTTAAAAATCTTTGATGTTATCATTCAAAAATGATCTTAAGAAATTCCTAAAAATATTTTCGAAGGATAGAAAAGATACTCGTGGTAAACATTTATGAGAATAAAATCAACACAAAAATATTACCAGGAGAACGTGTTCATGAAAAGAAACTTCTGAATCTCATAATATCTTAACACGTTTAAAATTTTTTATGAATTTAAGCTATTTGGACTTCTCATGGGAAGTTCAAACAGACCTGAAGAACCAGATTCTGTAAAAATATAGAGTGAATCCATTTTATCGTCACATTCAGAGAATTGCATCATAAGTGTATTTTATATTAAACTTACATTAATAAATTGCCATTTGCGATAATATTGACTTAAAAATAACTAAAAAATGAAAAAAATAAAAAAAAACAAAAGATAATAGAGGTTCACGTTAACACCTTTTCCTTTACTTAAAACTGAAGTAAATGATATCTCACAAAAGGTATTTCAGTTATTCATTGTGGCTTTTACTTTACGTTTGTTTATCGAAGAAGATCGAAGAAGATAACAGCACGTATACGCAGCTGTTTATAATTTTTGAAAGCTGCCACGTCTGGCGTTTCAGTCGTGGAAGTTGCTCAGCTAATAGGGAAAATTGTTGATCGTCAGTCGCGACAGGTGCGGTCCGCCAATATTGGCCTCCGGTCAGACCTTCGTCGCTGAACTGGACGAAGTTACCTCGGTTCGTGGTTTCCCGCCGTCAAGGCCTCTTAAAGATGGTTTTCGTCCTCGAGTTTATTACTTGAATACCATGCATTTATGCCGTCGCTCGTCTCCCTTGGGTGTGTTCGTTGACCCGTGGAAGAGAAGCGGTCGAGTTAACGCGAAGCGAAGCGCGTGAGAGACGGACGGCGCGAGCACCGAAAGACAGTAATTGGACTAAACGCCTTTGCCCGGTGTAAAAGCACTTGAGAGTGGCTTGAGTTGAGAAACCAAGAATCTGTGGGCGTGAAGATTTGACGATCCAATAATTAAGTTCGAAAATTCAAAGTTACAAAAATATTCTGGAACTCGTAGGCGTAAAGAAATTAAAGTTGATAAAATTTATGAAAGATTAAATCTGTCTTCTTTTTTACTGAATATTCTCTACCAGGTGCCTTTTAAGTCATCGATTCTCGAATTCACGATCTCAATTCTTGTTAATAAAATTAACGAGATATAACTATACCTCAAATTGTATAATTTTGTAATCTTCTTTTATAAATCATAAGAAAATAAAAATTTGTAATTATATAATTAATTTTGAATTTTTATTTTTATGAAACCTTTTCGTAATTCTTGATGTGACGTCACTAAATTTCATTACTACAATCCAGTTTACAACTATGTTATAAACTTTTCGGATTTATCTATTACACAACTCTGTTCTTTCGACATTAAAGTGACTGTAGTTTTTTTCATTTCATTTTTAGTGCTCTTGCTTGTGGGCGAGCGTTATATAAGTTACAATAATACATCTTGCATAAGATCTTATGAAAAAAAATTCTATCGATCGAGGAACATGAACGGATCTGAATGCGTCGGTCCATCGTTCATCTCGTCGACTAGCAGTCAGAGTGGGGACAGCGGAAAGACGGGTTAAACGATGTCAACTCCGGTATTTAACAACATACACGGATGGAGAGAGCCGGCTCTTGACTCGTGTCAAGGGCCTAGGGTCTCGATCGCGGTAATGACTTTATGAGCGACATCAGTCACCATACGTGACTATTTACGAACGCCGATATCACCGATCAAGGTATAACCCTAATAACACAATTATTGGCACAATATTAGTCAAATATTGGTTTATATATCCAAAACGTTAAACCAATGTATGTCGCTAATAAAGGAATGCTCTTAGGGAACGCTTTGAAATTGAGAGAGAGAAAGAGAGAGAGGATGAGGAAGAAGCAAAAAAAATTACATTTTAAATTACAATTGTAAAAATTCATTTTTCCTTAAATGTTAAAAAATGTGAGTGTTAATTACAATTTTGTTTTCTCACGAATCGTATAAACAAATTTGTAATTAAATTCGGGAATCGCAATCTTGTGCTCTGTCGCCCAATAAAAATATCTTAAAATATATTTCAGCAGGATTTTATGAGAATAAACGCGTATGAAGACCATGAAGAGTAGCCAGTTGAGGTAGTAAATACAACGCGTCATCGGTAGACTTAACCGGTTGTAATAAAGAATAAAGTGTAAAGTAACTTAATTTAGAAGTGTATAATTCGAGGGTTTCGGGACTGACGACGTAACTGGGTGCGTGCGTAGTTCCGCAGGGCAGATTCGAAAGGCAGAGGAAAAGCTCGATTTACTTGGTACTGTATCGCCTGTTGAACTTGGACGTTTAAAATTACCCTGCTTAACGACACCGTAATTGCACGCCGGGTCCGTGGGAACAGAATGACGGTGGATCCCTTTGCGGAGTATCGCATAGGCTATTTGCGAATCTACGATTTCCACGACGGAATTCATAATGCCAGTTTGATCGTGCAGCGTAATAACCCTGCGTGAGTCGGAAATACATCGAATGATACGCTAAAGATAGCTTCCGCCTTGATCGAATCCTGTGGAGAGACTTCACCGTATGATGTCCGGAAGCTTTAAATTCAAATCGCACATTTAAATACAATATATTGTATCGTTTCTACTTCGTCAGTCACTGTTAGCAGACATCAGTAGACAATCGATTTATACTAGTATATAAATTGAAGATTCATTATTATTTCTATAGACTGTACAAAAGTGATTTCAACATTAGAAATCGCGTTTTATATTACTCACATACGGCAAAAGTAATAAAAAGAAGAATGATTAATAACGATGAATAAGTATATAGCTGAATCCTCCATTTGCATTAATAGTTTGGGATTACTATCAATTTCTCTTGCGGCTATGACGATTCAATCAACTAATTAAGAAAAAAAATGTTTTATGCTCCATACGCGCTGCCTAAGAGAAAGACAAGATCTCAAATGTGCTGTCTCAAGAAACAGCTGATGTTCTCGACACATCAGCTTTTATTTCCTCCTAAAATCTGGTTAATAACATCTTTCTACGTTGCGACGAACACTACACAACTCGGCCGTGTTTCTGTCTAACCAACATCGATCGAGATTGCCGGATGCAACCGGATGCTACCGCGCGAGAGACCTGTTCCTCTTTTTTCTCTTCGAGGCGAACCTGCTCCCGAAGGCATTCGTTCTCCCATATCCGCGGAACGCATGGGATAAATCCTGACGGTAGCATCATCAAACACAACGAAGCCGGCCATCTCGAAGGCGCGAAAGATGCAGCGGCGGCATAAAGACCTCCTCGGCAGCGAGAAAGATCGCAGCATCGATTACACGCCTGGTAAGGTCAGAGACCCGCGATCTGGTTGGCAGGCCATGTGTACCGACCCCAGTCGTTCCTCTAAACAATACCACGCAACCACGTGTGCACCTATGCATGCAAACACTGCCCGTGCGAATCGCTCTGCGAATCATCCACGAAACGCACAGATTTCGTTTTAACTCAAATGATTGCGTCACCGCGTCGAAACAACTCTCGACAGGTTTCTGGCCGCTTTCACATTTTAATCCACATGCTGCAGCTTCGCTGATTAAGGGATGCGATTGCAAAATTCTCATTTTGACAAATGGTCCATGGACCTCAATTACACAGTTTTCATCATAACAAAATTGACAAATTGATAATTATTTCAAGGAGTGTCCTTGCGCTTATTTTTATAATTGCGAAACCTCGGCAGTCTATACGCATGGGAAAAATAATTTTACTGGAGAAGTTACATAGAAAAAAACGGTTTAGCTAGCTAAATTTTTTTATATAGAAACTTGTTTTTTTCGTAAAAAATATAGGTAGCTACGGATTTAAAAACAATTTTGTTGGGCCATCAAAATAATTTTTAATTATGAAGAAAGGCATGACGAACAATGTTGTATAAAATTTCAACATTGTAGCAACCAGCTCTCCTATATAATTATTTGGATAGTCCAACAAAATTATTTATTTATATTTGTATTTATCTGTATCTATATGTAAAAGTATTTTATTCTATGTTAAGTATTTCAGCACAATGTTTTTTCCATATAAGAAACGGATCGCGATCGAAAAAAAGCGCGGCAGCTCCGTGATGTGGTTTATACGTAAAAAATTGATTGGAAAATTTAATTGGAAAATATGATTACGCGACGTTTCGCGTAACCGCTAACACGCATATAAAAATAGGGAATCGGGGGCAAGATATTCATAGCAGAATCTTTACTAACCATCGGTCAGACGCAAATCGCGTTAGCTCTCAGGAGATTTTAGGGAGAAATAGAAGTCTGCCGAGAGAACGGCGAGCACAACGTTGGTAGCCTCTCTCTATGGGGCGCATGCCCACGGTTCGTAGAGTTTTACGATCCGTGTAATCGATGCTGCGATCAGAACGCGAGGTCTTATGTTGTACCTTCCGCGCTGCTCACGAATGGCTTCGTTGTGCCTGTTAATCCCACTGCTAAATCTTATCGTTAGACAATTTCAGCATAGGAAACCCTTTATCGACTTAGAAGGTCTCTCGCGGAGAAGTGTATGAGAAATCTGAGACTTTAGAATAAAAATCGATAAATGTCGATAATGTTAACTACGATAATGTCATCTAAAAACTCGAATCATTGCAAAGATTAACCCAAAAACAGTCGTCTAGTGGATATTTTTATTATATTTCAGTGAAGAAATGCGAATTGTTGTAAAATATTATTTTGTACTGTATTTTTTTAATCAATAATTACTTTTTATAAATCTTTGAATATGTAATTTCATCAAAAAAAACCACAATAAAAAACGTTATATTAATTAATTTCTTTATTTTTTAGAAATACTGTTATAATAAGCACTTAACGTGCTTATTTTGTTTAATATTTGTTTGATTTTTACTTACTTCTTTCAGAAAATTGTAATTAAATCTATAAAGTAATAATATAATTGTGATTATATATATATATATATGATCCATATGTATAATATTCTCAAATATTAATAAATCGAAAAACAATCAATAATATACAATATCAAAAAATAATTAAAATTGAGCTCTTGATAAAAATTAAACCATAAATGAAAACACGGGCAAATAAAATCTTAAATTTGCAGTAATTGGAGCGATTATATATTTCTCAAATATATATTTCTCAGTACATATATATAACAAATACCAAATGTTTCGGCTTAATTCAAGCCATTTTCTGCGATCTAGTATAATAAAATCTCTTGATGAATAATTCCAAAACATCTTGGTAGTCTCGTATAACTTCCTTAATACAATTCAAGTAGTCGCAAATCAAAGTAATTGAGTGCAGCAAGTTCAGATTTGGTAACCTGAGAAATTCTCTTGCTGCACTAGATTACTTCGAAGATGGTTTGAATTAAGCCGAAACGTTCGGTATTTGTTATATATATATATATATGTAGAACTGAGAAATATATGTTGATATAATCGTTCCAATTACTGCGAATTTAGGCTCTTCATTGTCCGTGTTTTTATTTATTGTTTAATCTACAATATAATGTTGTTAATGAGAATGATTTTAATTAGGGGTAAAGCACTTCAAGTAATCATTTACATAAAAAAATTAGGCAACATTTTCGAATATGATAATCCTACATTACTCGCGTGGGATGTTTCTAATATCTCAATATTGTATTTTATTTAATTTTCGTTGTTCTCTTTGATGATTCATAATTAAATAAGATCGATAATATTCTTTATTGTCCTTTAGATAAAAATAAATGAAAAATTATTTTGTAAATTGTGAAACAATTTGAACTAAATATAATACTATGTATGTACAATATAAATAGCATTCATACATTTAACGAATTTATAAAATGGGAATTTATAAACCGTCAATCATTTTCCGTTTTCTTGAATTCCACGCAAGTAATGAAAAGTTAATATAAATATGAAATATCACATTATACCTATTTCTCTATGAAAGCTATTTTTATATACAAGTATTTTATAAAAACTGAATCGTCATCGTGTAAATCTAAAATAGAGAGATAGAATGGCAACTTATTTTATATTTTCTTTCTGAATAAAAGATAAGACACATGTTTCTTGAAAATATCGTTTTTTTTTCATTTTATATATAACTTCCCATTGATATTAAATGTTGAATGTTATGTTCTACCCGGTAAATTCCTTACTTGAAGGCACGCACAATTTAAACTGACGTTGCCCATTTAAGTATTCACGCTCCATTAAACCGAACTGTTTCATCAGCAGGATGAAGCTTTATTGATCTGAAATATCTTGCTTTCTTCACTCGCTTTTCGAGATCGACTACGACTTATCGCGCGTCACCATTTACCTTGATGTTTCTTGTCTCGTGTTCATGCGTCGATCGACAAAGTACACTACACGTCCGCGTAGTCAAGAGAACGCGTTATCTGTTCAATACTTAGCCTAAGTAAAGCCGATTCGTTACCGGGAACAACCAGGCGGAATTTGCAAACGGATTGTTAACGTTCGCTTCGCGGCGTTATCGCAAAGCCGTGGGTGTCGGTCACACTTAAAGTGCCTCTTTCTCCCACCGATTCGTCGTGGATGCGGCGCACGAAGGCGCATTTGAGGATGCGAAATACAAACGACCAACCAAGGCCGGTGACTCTCAGTAAGGCGGAATGAGTATTACAGTGGTCATAAAGCAAGGTCCTTGAGCGATACTGAAAGCCGTGAAAGAAGCTCGAAAAAGAAAGAAAGCGTACGCGTATGACTAACAATTATTGCTAATGGGAAAACCTCGGGGATTGTATGTTAATGCTGTCGTTTTCACTCTCGACTGCAAGCAAATCGTGGAATCTTAACGAGACCCCAAAGCCACTGCCACCTTTCTTTCGTGTCTGCTTGTCAAGTGCCTGTCATTCTGACAGTCTCTCGCCAAACCTGAAAAATCTGTCTGGAAATTTCCGTCTCTCTCTCTACGTCCAAAGATATTGAATTAAGAACATCGGAGGATTGAATTTAATCAATCGTGTAGTAAAGCTGAACGTCAGTTTATCCTTCGTAAATAAATGAATTGGCGTTGCATGCCGATTCGACAAAAATATGAATAAGAATTTAATTCTGATCGCGTACACAATAGCTTGAGCATCTCGCAATACGAAATCTTTGCGGGATATTGAGCCGCGCCTATTTTGTTAACGCTAAGAAACTAGGTTAGCGATTAAACTTGATGTGCGGCATCCGTGCCGTAATTCACAATGATTTTTACGCACGCACCCGTTGTGTTACGATTGGCCGACGTAGTTAGTTGACTAATAGGAGCGAAGCCTCATCTGCGATAGATTTCTTTGAGTCTTTTCGTTCCAAGGTTTTCTTCTAATCTTAATCACATTCTAATGTTCACCTACAATCCGAATTACCAAGAACTAAGTTTTTGAATTTACACGGGAAAATTCTGCTGAAGTATCTAAACACATTTGGCTAGAAATACCTCTGAAAATAATTTTGCTGAGTTATCAAAATAATTATCAGTAATTAATCAATAGTTTGTACTTAGTTTTCGCACTGAAGAAGATTCAAATTTAAAGTCAAAGTGTTTGCAATTAACTTTGTTGATAAATATATTCTAATTATATCTTAACATCTTATAAATATATTATTATTTCAACAATCGCGGAGATTCATATTGAACATTTTACTTAATTTTATTTAATTTATTCTTGGAGCTACAAAATTATTTTTTTATATTAACAAAATTATATAGGATTCTCAATTGATTGCTAGAACGTTAAAATTTTTTGCAACACTGAGTGTGTTACATAATTATTTTAATAGTTACCCAACAAAGTTATTTCCAGATTTTTAATTTAAATAAAAAATTTTTCTTACTTCAGCAAAACCATTCTTTCCATAGAAATATACGAAAGAAGTCAAACAGAAAAGAGCCAAGAGGGATGGTGGCGTGGCTCGATATTTATTTAGGGCTATAGTTCATCGTTTATGAGAGAACATCAGAAGTTTCATGTATGGATGTAAGAGAACGTCGATATATCTTCGAATGCACAGCGCTCCGATCTCTAACTGAGAGGGAGAAAGACGAGTTGCATACGTAGAATAACCGTCGAGGAAAGGTGTAGGAAGATCGATAGGCACCTCGTCGACATCGTGTACGCTCGTCCATCCACACACATGTATACACGCATGCACACGCGTACAAGCTTCACAATCCGCTCGCGGTGCGTTATCGCAGGTGCAAATACGCGAATCGACACGCGCGCGTACACGCTCTTTTGCGTTCTCGCGAGGCCGATTCTCGAGCCGTTGGCATTATACGAGAGAGGTAGATGAGTTCAAAGGTCTTTAAATCATATTTTATGCAACGTTACTCACACGATATACTACCGATAGTCATAAATACGGTCAGAACCTCTGCATTTCACGCGCCGATACGGCCCTTAAAGACGGGTTTCGCAGCCTTCTCGCGCGTGTGCACGCTCGATCGCGTTTTAACGCATAGAGAGACACGCGTGGATGATCGGCCGTATCGCGCCGCGAGAAACGCCGCGACCAGATAGAGACGTTTATTGCAAAAGTTAACGCGTTCTCATCACGAAGAAACGGTCCCGTAGCGGTACTAAGTCCATGTTAAGATTAGCGTAAAACTGTAAGCAGCAACGCCCAGTTCCTCCTGTTATTTAAATTGTAACATCATGCGTATCAACTACAGCGTATTAACAATTTCGCCAATCTCGGAGATACTAAAAAAAGATCCCTATTTAGAAGCCATTTTGTAACAAAAAAAACGTAACGACTGTATATGGTGCAAGAATTCCATAACAATAAATTTTTCTAAAAACTTTTACATGTTTTTAAAAATATTTTTTATGTTGTTCATAAAGAGATAAAAATAATTACAATTGATAAGAAAAAATATCATTTTTCGGACAAAACGAGTCTTGGTGATATTCAAATGTAAAAATATATATATATATATATACAGATACAATTAAATTTTGTAATTTTAACTGCGTACACAAGTGATTCAATAGATCGTGTAGCCATTTCGTTTATGAGGAAGATCATGCGTATGATTTTCTCCATTTTTTTTTCTTGAGTTTCACGTGATCTTTGAGAATGCCTCTATCGTGATAGGTCATTGCTTAACCGCGCTTATTTACGAGATACAATCGACGACGGTTCGTCCTACGATGCTTCAACAATAGACGCTGAGAGTACATTCGACACCTTTGTTGTTACGTAAATCAAATCTTATGGTTGATAATCGCGATCACACCTATACATGATCGCGTTCAGAACATCCGACGCTATTCCAAAACGGGTGAATGTTTAAATCTCTGTCTCTCTATTTTAGATGAAATGTTACGAGTGAGAGAATTTGTCTTCATATAAACGTAAACTTTCTGACGCAACGACTTTAACATTTTTTAGCAAGTGATGAGTTTTTCTCTCAAAATATACTGTTCTTTCATTGATTTTTTAATTATCAGATCACTACTATTTGAAATTCAAGTTTTATTTGCGTTTTAATTTATAATTTACAGCAAATTTAAGAGGATTAAATTTATATTTCTTGCATTTTAAAGATGCAATTATCTTGGAATTAATTAAAACAAATTATTTTCCTGGTATTTCGATTATCGACACTCTAAAAAGATTTTTATTTTTCATTTTTTAGTTAACTTATGAATTAAATTTAATCTCACCTAATTTATTGATAATGATGTAAAAAAATTACTTTTCCTAGCTACGATTAATCACTAAATTGATGATTTTAAACTTTTAAAATACTCATTATAAAATCATTAATTTAGTGACATTAATTCTAGCTAGAACGACAATTTTTATATTATCATTAGGTTCAGTCTAACATCACAATTTAATTAGAGAGAATAAAAATCCAGGCTTTAGTCAAATCAATGAAAAGATTGAGATTGTTGGGGATTCGTCCACGTGACAGGATCGTGTGGAGCGTAAGCGCGGATGCATTCCACGGTGATTGGTAAGCGCGTCGCACGATGTACATACGTCCACGTCCGCGCGTTGAAATTGACGTTGCGATAAAGTTTTACTGCTTTCTCGATAGTCCTGAGTCACAAAGCTGCGCGATAAGGCAAGGTCGATAACCGACTCTCTTACCCTGTTCGAGATATGTCGTTGTAATAGCGTACGTGACACACGTGTATACACTTCGGGCCGAAGTGTATATCGCCTTCCTGTCGTTAGGAAGCCTTGCGATCAAGTTCAGCGAAATAGGAATTATTTTTATCAAGGTATAGCGTAAGGAGAATGCCTTGTCATTATTGCTTCCCTTAAGAAAGAGCGCTCGAAAAACCTATCACGCTAATTAACTCGCGATAAAAACATCCGCGCGTTTCCTAATCTTTAAATTGTATCTTTTAAAAATATATCTTTTTTCTGAATATTTTTATCGTGTCAATTATTCCTCAAAATACAAAGATTACAAGATTAGTATATTAATAATATTTAATAATAATTATATATTGTATTGGACATGAAAATATTGAAATATGATGACAAAGACATACTTTGAAATGTTAAAATTTTTGAAGAGATATTCTTCCATATTTCAATTCAACAGAAACAGAAATTTGATACTTTTTAATATTATTTCGTTACTTAATGTACATTTAAAAATTTAGAACAAAATGATTATAATGATTCACATTTTTCAACTTTAGAATCAAATTTTCTGTAGACACTTTTATTCAAAACATAATTTTAATTTTAAAGACGTTAATTAAGATGTGCTCTTTTAATTTGTAATCAAAAACTTTTCCAAAATTCGAGGATATCTCGCGATATATCTTTGTAAGTTTGTCGTCAATTTTAAGAGATGAAATATAAAAGTAAATTATAGAAACTAATCACCTTCGCGATATCGATCTTTTAAAATTCGTCATCATCCCCCCTATATATTATTATATCCCGCAGTCACGGTAAATCGTAATGATTGTGGCGAGTCGCGGTCGCAATATTGTAAAAGGGCGGGGATTTATGGGATTGCAGATGCTTACGGTAAATCTCCAGCAAACACCATAGCGGAGAGATACGGCCGGATATACACAACAGCCACGCGATGCGCGTATAACGCATAAGTCGCGCTTCCTCCGTCGTGTGCGATTCGTTCTACACGGTGGATACGTGCGCCTCTCACGACTCGAAATTCTCTCTCTTTCCACTGTCTTTCCCATAAATTCAATAATCTCGTCGTCCGCAAATACCGCCTGGTAAGCCCCGTTTTCGCACGCCGTTCACGTAGCGACTGCTCTCCGCGCGCGCGGTTTCGATCGGCACACTCTCGTCCCGCCGTCGCCGATGGGCGAAACCGCTTCGACGAAATCGCTGTTCTGTTCCGTTCGCCAAAGCTGCGGCGTGCCGCCGAAATTATCGCGCCGGCACGTGCCGCGATTTCGCGATAAGCTCAGCGAAACTGTCTGGTTCGCGTGAGTTAAGGGCCGATCATGCGTTCGATTTCGCGTTCCAATCAACCGACCGTCTATCGCTACAGCCGGACTGCTAGATACGATTAGCGATAACGATTCAAAAATATCGGTTCTATAGATATTCAAATGAGTCGTTTACTAAAAATGCGCGTTTATGAATCATCAAGAAGGAAATATCTAAAAACTTCGTCAGCATTTTCGACGAATGACACATAGACGTGAATAAAAAAGTTTATACCGGTTATTATAGGCTATTGAAATTAATTTATAGCAGTTATCGTTAATTCAAAGATATATCGGTTTTTTAATTATTCAAACAAGTCATTTTATTTAAAATGTGTTTATGAATCATCAAGAGAAGAACATCTAGAATTTTCCTTAATTTTCCACAAATAACATACACTATTAGATATCAAAAGAGCCATGGTAACCTAATTCCCTGAATTAAATACATTTTGTTATTTTTAACGTCTATGTGTGTCAAAATGTTAATCAATTCATTTCTGTGATTATAGTTTCAAAATGAATATCGTTCATAACATATGCATTTAGTAAATAATAAATAATAAAATTTGAGTCAAATTTAATACATTTTCTTGAGTTAAATTGTTTAACTCCATTGTTTTAATCAAATTAATGATATAATGAGTGAGAGCAATAACGAAATGATTAAAAATAATTCAAATTGGGTAAAAATTAATATTATAAATTTAATAATATATGGATATGAAAAATATTCTACTGGTTATAACAGACTATTGAAATTAATTTATATGGCAGTGCAAAAGATTTCAAGATTTACGCCGTCACATATGTGCCGAGGGATTTGACGAAAGATTAAAGGTACTGACCGTATCGCGGGGAAGAGATCGAGGTCCTAGTTTAATATTGACATTACGTGCCAACCTCTTTGTACATACAATGTGTATGTCGGAATGACACACATGCTCATTGTAAGACCCAAGGGGAGGTAGCGCGAGTAAACATACTTGCACGCTTCTAATCCTTAGGATGCGCCAAATATTCCCGAATATCCCGGCTTGTATCTTTGGTATGCCAATGGCATTTCCCAGAAAATGTCCAGCAGTTACATCTCTTTCAAACCCTTCTGTTTTCTTTCAATTCGACGCAAGTCTAAGAATTTCGATCATTTTTATCAATTTAAATTAGCATATCTTCATATTTGCAACGCAATATGTGATATTGATGATGAAAAAGAAAAATGATGATGATTATCTAAAGATTTAGTTATAAATCTAAAAGTAATTTTGTTGGACCATTAACATGATGGGTATTTCTTTTTATTATGCAAGATATTTAAATTAATTGTTAAAACGCTAAAATTTCTTACAATTATTATCAAGTTTAAGCATGATCTTACATGATTATTTGGATGGTCTAACAAAATTATTTTCAGTTTTCTACATTTCTTTAAATTTTTTAATATTTCAACAAAACCATTCTTTCCATACATATACGAAAAATGCATTACGCTTGTAAATAATTTTTACGAGTTTCTAGTGTCTAAATTTATCTGAATTAAATATGAATTATATCAATTTTGATCCAGTTTTTGTCATATATTCCTCAATATATAAAACGACGTTATAGGGCTGAATGACCAATTGGGCGAATTAATTTATTAGATGAAGCAGAATATAGGGAGGGCGAATCACAAAGAAATGGCGCATATTCGGCCAGAATTTCATATTGATTGTTATATGATTTTGCTGCCGTTGGTAAAAGGGGACTAATATCCCCTCTTCTTTTCGGTTCTGTTCGCCGAATCAGAAATACTAAAATAATGTCGTTCATGGTTATCGACGTTATCGTCGGTGATTTGTCTCCTACTTCATCGGGTTGCCCACGCTCAGCTCCAAGATAAATTCCTATCGTAACGATATTTCATGATTGATTTATATTATCTTAAAAAATCAAATATGTTGGAAATTACAGGAATGCTATGCATATTTTCGCTTATTTCGTTAAATATGGCGTGAATTGAATTATAGTCATGCAAATAGCTGCAAAAATGCGCTGGGGAACGATTACTTGCAAAATTTTCTCATTATTTATGTATTGTATTATTCGCTGATACATTTTCGCTTTATATTCGCTTTAAAGATAATAATCGTCTTGCCATTAAAAAAAAATGTTTTATTGATTTTATTCAAAAATATCTTGTAAATAAAGAAAGTTATTGGTAGAGTATAAGATATTTATTGACGCATTTTTAACAATTAATAAAAGTATTCTATTTCAGTGTTTGATGCTATACATATTTCTATTTTCTTTCTCAAATGTTCTCAAATGTAACTAAGCTACACGGATTCTGCACTAATATCTGCATTAATCTGTATTAGCATTTAGGCTTGGTTGTTTCACCTCCCGATAAATTTGAACTTATTCTTGCCCTTCACTTTCGTCCTCTCTCTCTCTCTCTCTCTCTCTCTCTCTCTCTCTCCCGCTTTTTTCTTTTGTCCATTAGATAAATTATCTCACAGTTTATTCAAAAGTAGAACAACTGATTCTAAATAATAAATATTGTGAGCGGTAAAATCAAAATGTAGTAATTGTTGAACGATAATTAATTATTAGCGTCGAGAAATCTTTGCGTATACCTTTTTTTTTCAGAGAGGACACAAACATGAAATTGCGACATACATTATAAATCGTCGCGACATGATAATGACCCCATCATTATGTCGTTATATATGTCGACGACGGTGAAGGATTAATTTTCCAGCGATCGTCCACGCGAGAGGGTTGTTTCGTCTTTCCGGAAATCGTATTCGGCGATACGTGATCTCACGGCTGCATTTTTATGAAGGCAGACACTTACGGATTCGTCAGTGCATCGCAGTGAATGGAGGAGAGTCGCTCGTTAGATGCCGCTCATTACGGCCGAACCGTAAACCGTCGGTCTTAATTAAGAAATACTAATTCAGTGATTTAATCCGTCGATTCGATACGGAAGATCCACCAGATTTCAATTTTTTTCACCCATCGGTGGCGGCGCGTTCGCAAAATCGAGAAATGCATTAAACACGTCTGCCGGTTTACTTGCATACTCAATTACTCATCCTCGGAAATCGACGCGTCGCGTAACGCAAGACTGAGATAAATCAGCTTTATAGATCTTTCGCGTGTTATGGCCTGGAAAGTCTGCGGTTAGCCGCCAAGTTGAACGAAACCTACGATCTCGTGCGTTTCCCACGAGGCGTGCCTTCTCTCTGCGTTAACATTTAGGTTGCAACGGTAATTCTGCGCGTGGTTACTTCGGTTAGTAACCGAGGCAATTCTTGAATGCAATTTCAAGGACTTGTACCACTGTGATTTGAATTTAATTTAAATTAACAGCTCCCTGAATTTTTTTATATATAAAACGATAATCTCTCTAAAGAGAAAGCGATTCGTTCTAACTTAATGTCATTAAAACATAAATTTCATGAGGATTATCACAAATTTCTCATTTTAAAATTTCATTTCTTATTTTCAGATAAAATCTCAGTATTTATTTTCTTATATAATTTCTGTTATTTTGAATCCTGAAGTTAATTAATGTCTTTTAATTATTATAAATTAAATAAGTTTCATGGACTCAGCGTCAATAATTGTTACAAATTTTAGCGTCAACTTCGGACAGTTACACGAAAAAAATGATTTTGCTAAAATATCTAAATATTTAATTAAATCATACTCGAAAATAATTTTGGAAATCATCAAATTAATTAGAAGAAACTTCAACATGATTAGCAATGCCAAAATATTTGACAGCTTAAATGTGCATAATTATTTTGATAATCCAAAATTATTTTCCGATATATAGCTACCAAAATTTTTAGATGTTTTAGCAAAACTTTCCGTGTATGATTTTTATTAACCATACAACTATAAATAATTAATTTTTGTTGATTTCCTAAATTACTAGCTTGTTATTCGAACAATGTTACAACTTCGCAATCTCTTAATTACCGACGAAGGAACTTTCATGAGTCGTAAAGAGCTGTCGTAGACGGGATTGGATGATACGCTTCTGTCTCCTTTGACTGCGGTTTTCTCTCGAGTCTCTATCGGGGTCTTCCGTAATCACAAAATACATGTTTGAGAAAGGTTCCATTAAAAGCTATTAGCCATTAAAGCGTCGAAATATTTTATGCGCAACGACGGAGGCGTATAGCGGGTAGTTATACAAGGCGCCCCTAAGTTACGATCACTATCCGAGGCAATGCGCGTTCGAAAACAAGGGAAAATCTAGGGCACTCCACCGACCCTATCCCGATCGATCTACGCAGCCTCCAAAGTACTTTTGATCCCATTTAGCTCCGGTATTGCGTTCAAGCACTTACGCTTGCTCAATCCGAATCGGGCCTGCTCTTTGAAATAATCGTCGACAGAATGTATAGACATAGGTGTAAACGAAGGACATAGGCGTGGACGCAAACATAAATTCCGGTTTGTTGGATTACCTTTGAATCGAGAATTTCAGACTTTTAATACCCGACTGTGTGAGTATATATATATATATAT
>NW_017259375.1:1487113-1496454 GCF_001594045.1 Atta colombica
TTTCTCCGATCACAATCACAGAGAAATAAGCGTTTATATACGCTGCGATTCTCAGGGCTGCTCCTGCGCACGACTATGCAATACAGGAGCTGAAAAAACACACCCGGGAATTTTTTTCTTTCCGGACAACACAACGATGCGGAAAGACAGGCGCGGCCAGTCCTTGTCTTCGCATTCGGCATACAACCGGACAAGCGGGAAAATTACGAGCGATGCCGAGGCGGATTGCGAGCCTAAATAAATAATGTCGAGCTTTAACCTGAACCTTGCTCGAACGAGAAACCTCAGCTCACATCTCTCCGTCGCTTTTCCACCCTTCGGAAGATTGCTTACACTTTCCATTCACGCGGACGAACGCGTATCCGGCTCCATGCGGAGTATAATGTTTGACTTGCTTCCGTTTCCCCAATGCACTAATGCAATTCGTTAATTAAATCAGTGGTGCGGAAGGGTTCGGAAACTGCGAAAACAGCGTCCAACGTGAACACCGCGAGAAGTCAATTAAGAGAGCCCGGCTTCCTTCGCCTTCTCTCCCTTTCTCTCTTTCGACGTTAGATTTTCTTAATGAAAATTCTGCGTTGTAAGTACGAGCTTTTAGCTGAGACAATCTATTAATCATAAATTATGTTAGGGATAATAATAAAAACGATAATTTATCTTGCCATCTAACGTGTTAATCTTCATTTTCGTTAAATTAATACAGTTGAACAATTATTATATTTGTTAAGGTAAGAATGCAAAATGTTAACTTTTTTTTAAAAATTGTTTTAAATTCTCAAGAATTTTTTACCAAAGTGTCCTTTAAAATCTGGATAACTTATATTTAAAATACTTCAAGTACACTCATTTTTATTTATATTGTTTTGATAAGTTTTACAAATTTCTTCTCTTCATAAGAAAAATACAATCATTTAGATTCACGATTCGTGAATTAAAATGACGCCAGCATTTTTCACTTGAAACTACTAATTATTATTCGCGTGAATTCAGCCGCTGTATTCAACAATGGAACCAAGAAATTTGTACGTCAGCAACACGAAATCATTTTGAGCGGTAATAAAATATATTGCGAGGTTCGTTTGTCGTAACAGGGCGCGACGAGGCCGAAGAATATAAGTGTGGGATCCGATGTTCGAAATAAATGGAAATAAATAACCGAGGGCGGGTCAGCGAGAGTGAGAGCGCCGGACGAGGTCCTTGAGGGTGGAACGATGAGGCGGAGGTAGCGGAGGCGGAATCGAGGGAGGAAAATAGGGTTGTTTCGGTGGGCGTATAGGGTCAGTAACATCGCGTCATGCATCACTGAGAGCGGATGGAGAGGAGCCGATGTCCGCTCGATATTTGCACCCTCTTGCCACCGGTTACGCCTGAGTACTCGGACGATATTTGTACGGGCGAATCTATCTTACTCTGCCTTCGCCGCAAAGTGTATATCCAGAGCTGCAAGTATAATTCGTATCTACGTGTATTTGTGTTCGATGATTTCCCCTTTAGTTAATTCTACAAAGCCTTGTACTTTCAGCCCCTAAGTATCCTAATCTCAACTGGTCAGGATAATGATGATTAATGGAGGGCAATGATGATTAAATAGAATTAACATTAATCAATGTCCCATAAAAAATATATTTTCAAGATATTAATATTATGCGACCATTTCAAACTTGAACAAAAGTTCTGAAGAATTATATAAGATATTATTGATGATACAAAAGTGTGCGGCTTTCTCCTGGTTCTCCTATTCTTTAGCATCTTTTTCTTAATCCTTTACAGTATACACAATGGTTTCCTTTACTACGTAATAATAATTACTGATATAGCATACACAATGATTTTTTTACTTATATAATAGTTGCTTTCTATTTACATCAAGATACTCAGATAATAATTCGCATTTGACATCATAACTCAGTTGAATGCACTGATGTTTCTTTTTATTTTAGTAAATGAAATTCAATTAAGTTTTTGCCTGCAATCTACACAAGCTCGAAATCTAAGCTTGTTAATTCATATTAAAAGTCAGGTTACAAACTTGTGTTATTATGTTATAACTTTGTCACCAAAGTAAGCAAGTAGTACGTCATCTGAGTACGTTATCTGAGTATAAAATATATAACTTTAGACTCAGTATCACTTGTATGAAAATGGAAAGCAATTATCGAGTCGTTTAAAGTTAATTTTCATCATTTTGACAAGTAGATAAAAAAATTAATTAATTCTTACAAATATTAAAGTGTTTTTTAGAAAGTGTTTATAAAGTTGTGTATTGAAAAAAAGAGAAAAATAGAGATTATTACTTAACCAAGTGCCCCTAACAGAAAAAGTTATTAACAGAAAAATAATCCAAAGAAAAAATGCGCAAGACACAGTCCAATCAAAGGCTTTTATTTTTATCAAATGTGTGTCATTATTAACATTTTAGCACACAGCGCGTTTGATTCCTTGATTTCTGAAAATTTCTTTCTATCATCTGAAGAAAATCTGACGTTTCTATTTATTTACGTTTATTTTATGGTAGAGAGAGAGAGAGAGAGAGAGAGAGAGAGAGAGAGCTTCATAACTTATAATTACACTTCAATTATCCGATCGATAATTTTATTTTCGTTGAACGAAGGCGCATGGAAAGAAAAAGAAAAGTCGGAAAAGAAAAAAAACGAAAAAGTGTCGAGGATTTTATCATACAATATTGATACAAATATCTCATTCAAATGCTCGTTGGTCAAACGCATCATCGTGGTACATTGCAGCGGACCATATTTCTTCTAGACCACCGGAGATGTCCAATATCTCTCTATGAAGCGATCTTCGGGCGAAGATCACGGCGGCGGAACAGCTTTAATATTTCGCCGGGACAAAAGCGATGTCCCGATGAAGATCCTTCTTTAGTCTTGCAAAATGGCGGCTCAAATCACAGGTTACTGACTCCGCGGATATCTAATATCTCATCGTAATATAGATCATACCGGACCAACCGACATGGCATTTACCGACACGCAATCCTTTTAAAAGCGAATTATATCGCATAGGTAGCTCGGGATAGCTCCTCGCACAGGGTGTCCCCTCGCTCTGTCAGTGTCGCAATTTAGCGCATGCAAGAAGTCCAGTTGAGAACATTGATAGCTGTGCCTCGTTATAAATACGTCAATATAATTACGAGGTACAACGTCCATCGCGCCGCCTGAACCGTATATTAATTTTACGAAAAACCGATTTTGCATTTCATAAAGTAACATCGTTCACTCGTCATACGTAGACGTCCTTGGTAATGTAATCGAATGCGTTTCGAACTACGGTGCGTTCCATAACGCGGATGCGGTATACGTAATGGCCGTCATTACGTACGCAGGAGCCATAGCCCGCGCGCGCGCGCAAACACATACGTAATTCGCAATTCCGAGGGATCGAGCGGTAATCGAGTGATCACCTTGCGAGAAATATATCGGCTGGATTGTGGCTGGTATTGGCGAGCGATACTGCGTACCATGCGAAGAGTATGCACGCGGCCTTGCACACCCTCCGCGAGTGAGAGATGTCGCGCTTTGCGACCCTGAATGTTATGAGTCGAATTCTTATTGTTCACGGCGCGGCAACCGGCGACGATCGGTGGTATGACGCCGTGCGATCGCGAGCAACGACGGGACCGGGTGTCGTCACGGAACCATAGACCTCGACATGCACGAGTGAGGCAGCGTTCTTCACGGAATCCGCTTCTGATCGCACAACGATCACGTGTTCGTTCATCATCTCGGTCTCTCTTTATCCTCTGTTATCCAATTCGTCAGAATTATTGATCTCGCATCTCGGATGTGTTGCTCGTGACTGGAAGCTGTCATCGACGCTGATTGTCAGCCATTCCCAAAGTGACACGTGTGTCAGAAATGACGGCATCGAGAATAATGAGATCAGATGTATGAGCAATGAATCGCGGAAAAGAGGGTTTTATGCTAATGGAAATTTAATGGGAAGATTATGAGAAAATTACGAGAGGTGCGTTTGCTCCTTCGAAACGTGACTGACGGTTAATTTAAGAATGATGTTTCAATCTTTGTTATTGAAAATATTCAGGCACTAAGACAGAGGTTTTTAACGCTAAATATACTCGGTTATGTCACAAATTATGATTCTCTTGAATCTTTAAAATTTGCTTAAGAAACTGTTTCTAATTTTGAGAATATCCACACACAGAACGATTTTACTGAAAGATTTTACTAAAATTTTGCTGGATCTAAAAATAAGTTTGTTGGTCCACCAAATTAAATTTGAAAACTTAAAGTGACAAGCAATGCTATAAAAATGGTTGATATTCTAACAATCAATTCAATTTATTTTATTGAAAATATCCTGGATCAGAAAATAATTTTGCTGGATCATCAAAATAATTTTGCTCACACTCAAAAATAATAAGCTGCACAAAATTTAATATTCCAACAATCAATTTGAATTCCCAACAAAATTATTTTCAGATCTGCAACAAAATTTCAGATCCAACAAAATTTCAGATCTTTTAACAAAGTCGTTCTTTCAGTGTAAAAGAAAGTATGATACTTTCAAGATAATTTTATACGAGTTCAACTTTGCTACACTATATCATTTTACGATTGCGACGAATCGCACTGTGTAAAGTTGTACATAAAGTTGTATATAACACGTCGCACATAATTGTTGCGGTCGTTCCACAGCCAGAGATGGTCCATTCGCACGGAGAGTATGACTTTCGCCGTTCTCCCAGCTTGCTTATAGTACTCTTGCTCACGCGAGAGCGTATCTCTACGACGCAGCATTATCCAGAATATGTTTTAATACGACCGCGATGAGTGTCGGCATTGGCGACTCGTACTTTCGGAGAGACGGCAAAGAGATCGTGAGAGGAGTAGACTCCGGTTCCCCCCTCGTTTTCAGCCAGTCGTAAAGTCCGGAACGCCCGGAATGGACCTTTTGTGGGGTCCAACGAGGGCACTCGAGCGTTGCGATGCTCCCGGATGGTCGGACGAACGGACAGACGAACGGTTGAGAGCTGCAAGCGGGCAAAGACACTCATAAGCGATATCTCGAATTTTTACGAGGCTTCTCTCGAAAATATTTCAACCGATTGTGTCAAGAGAGTGCTTTCACGATGTGTTATATGGACCATCTCGATCGCCACCTCCCAAGGGAGAAATCTCGAGATTCTTGCGCGGCTTATTAATGCGTCACGCGATAGGGAGTTGACGCCTGCCTTTCCTTCTCTTTCTTTTGTCGTTATTTTTCCTCTCTTTCTTTTCCTCTTCCTCTCTCTCTCTCTCTCGCTCGCCAGAATCCGTCTCGAGAACGCGTAAAGAGGTTTTATCGGGTGTAAAATGGTGAGTACGGTGACAAGCAGTGAGAGTCAAGAGGATCGTATATGATGAACGAGAGGATATCAGCGGCAAGCCGAAGGGAAGGAAGAAGAAGGGGTTACATGCGGCGACACACGCGATCGATAAGTTTTGCTCCCGAGATGCGCTTTCAAGGGTAGACGACCGGCGAAGAGTGAGGTATCGGGGTATTGCTGTTGGTTGCCTGATCCCCGTGAAACAGCCACGAAAATTTAGCGGACCGGTTTCTCGATTACTTCGATCTTAGGCTACTTTAGACGCGTTACGTCTCGGCTGGATATCCCTCGGCTTGACACGTTAAGTGCTGTTGACAATTTGTTAGCTTTGCGAACGGAGAATGCTAAAGGCCCCCCTCGGTACATTCGCCGAAGAGATAAAGAACCGACCGAAATCTAATGATGCAGGAAACTTTTAAATTCCCTATCGACGAGTACCCGTAGTCTTAAGTTAATTGTGTGATAAAAGCGAGTAATTTGGTGCCATTATATCGCGCGTGTAAGCTTTGCTGCAAGTTCCTTTAAACTTGTGATATTAATTGTCAATCCTCGAAGGACGTACCCTACACTAATTATATTGAAAATTGGGACCCGGTGGAATCAAGTTTTATTTTCATCTATAATGCAGGCGTATAGTACACAAAAGATGCTATAAACATAAGATTTAATAATATAATCAAACGTCCTTGAAACTTTAATTGTTAATAACTTTTTAACTAGATGTGCAAACGAAAATCTATCAATTGTTATTATTTCAAATTTGTTTCTTTTGAAATCGAGACAGTAGGGTATGTTTGGCAATATAAAATTGGTTCCCCATTTATTTGTTAATAATTTTTTAACTCAAGGTGTACAAAATTATGTATGTAAAAATTAATTCATCAGGTCCTAATAATTTCCATAACTATTTACTTGGAGTGTAAAATTCTTTGGAGTGAATCTCACTCCAAAAAAGTGAACTTTTATTCTTTTAAAGTGACATTCACTTCAAAAAATTTAGAGAGTAGTGCGAGTTTTTTTATAACATAGTAATTGCCTAACTAAAATATATACATGTAGAAATAAACATTGTACATCAGTCAATATTTAAATATTACAACTCTCATTAAATATTACTCTGTTCTATGCTTTACATTTCCTTCAGGAAAAGTGATACTATAAACTTGACTTCATACGTCTCCATCGGAAATAAGCGAGTTAATCATTTCGCGATCGATAAGCCGAACATATCGCCATCGATCATCGTGACGAAAATGATATGGTTAAATTATACCGAGAGCAGAATGGCCGATTCGAATCGAGATTCATTCGATCGGCGCGCCCAACTCTATATTCTAATAGCTCTTGCAAAACGAATGTGACGAGAACACGCAACGCGCTTTAAAATATACCGCGGTCCAAAACGTATTATTCACGCGCAGGAACGTGCGTATCACACGTCCGCCGCGGGTAAGTCGCCGCGGCGCCGATTAATTTGCATCCGGCCGGTCGCGAAAAAAAAAAAAAGAAAAGTCTATTTCATAAATTCTCTCGATAGGAGATAACGATCCAGGATGAAATCAGGCGCAAAATCGGTCATGCTAATTATTCGCTCCATGACAGCTAACGTCATATGAGAGTAGGGCCCTCGATGTGAGGTCTCTTCCAGAATAGTCTAGACATTTATTAGCAGTACACAGGGCATGTAGTTAAATGTAATCCGATATTTTGCGATATCCGTCTAATCATAGTACCGATCAACCGTAATCGACAAGTCTGATTTAAACGGGAATTACCGGTCGACCGTAATCTCCACAGGAACCGGTTGTCTCAAGCGGCGCGAGTATCCCGGTGCGGCCGAGTGTGTCGACGGAACTTTCGGGACGGCTCGCCGAATTTCCGACCGGGAGTCGCGTTTATGCCAATCATCAGTGGCACATTTATACCACAGGGATCGAAACCGGTATATAATCGTAAGTTCAATTTTCGATGATAGGTCCGTTCATTTTAGTTGCGCCTCCTCTATATTTCGTTCCCCTTTATAATAATAGTTTCTTCCAAGTACATCTGCGGATATGGAAAATTATATTTCACATCCGTTGTCATAAATAAGCGTAGATATAAATTATTTTAACAATTATATTGACATTTGCTTTATCGTTTAATAAGAGCTTTTAAAATTATGCTTCAGCACTTAAATAATTCCAATTATCCAATTTGAATTATTTTTAATCATTTCTGTAAGTTGCGATTGTATTCAATATGTTTTAATTAATTTAATTATTAATTTAATTAAAACAATAATTCAACAATTTAGAAATTAATTGAAAACTTAAATTGGTGTTTTTCGTACTCACTTAAATTTAGTTTATTATTTACTAAATGCGTACGTTAGTATGAACATTGTTAACATAGATTTCGTAACTAGATAATTCAATCACAGAATTGGATTGATTTATATTTTGATACACATAGAAATTAAAAATAATAAAATGCTATTTAACTGAAGGGATTAAAATTATTTCTATGATATTTATAAAGCAGCTTTGAGATATATATTTAATATTATTGTACAATCATTATTTTTATGTTATTTTGTAATATTTAATAATCATTTTGTTATTTTATAAATTATTAATATCGCTTTTAATCTTTTCAAGACGGAAAAGCTGAAACAATGTTATATTTTGATGCAAGAATACAATAAAATAATTAATTATAAAAAATCTTATTCAGAAAAAACTGCAAAATTAAAAAAATTGATACCCCCTCTAGAAGTTAAACAATTCAAGACTAATAGTCTAGAAGCTTAATATAGTCTCAGACGATCAATAGTACCGTAAATTTCAAATATTACGTAACAATATTGATCGTCTAGAGCCTAGAGGCGATAGTGAAGCAGAGAATAAAAGTTGTGCCGATTATAACGAGAATTAATTGAAGCTGGTGGCACCCGCTCATTAAGCATTAAGGCGGCAAAAAACGAGTTTCGCAGATTAGGGGGATCGCCTGAAAAATCTCAAGTGTCGAAAAGAATGTATCCGCGAAACGTCAGCGCATTAATCGCATACTCAAATATGCGTTTCGCGTGACTCCCGGGATTCTTGGTGCGAGGAAAACGAGCATGCAAACGGTGAATGATATATGCACGATCATAATTTCGTAATCTCGATTCGGAGGAACCACCCATCGTCTCCGTCTTCTGGCCGCCCCATCCTTTTGCCTGCGCAAGTGAACATAATATTCATAGGCAAAATATATGACTTTCAATTCCATCACACGGCAATTAGTCGGTCGCTGATCACAGAACCGTTTGCGAAGAAAAATGTTAAAGTTGTTTGCCGCGGGCAGAGTTGCGCACATGTATTCCAACGTAGTTACGAAAAAGCGGAAGTAAAGTAACATAGATTTGATTTTTAAATAAAAATTACCCTTATTTTATCGAGATTGGCACATAGAAAGCTTCGTAGAGTTTATAAATTAATTTAAGAGCTAATATTTAGAATAAAAAAACTCTTAGGGCGATATTCATATAGTTGGTTCTTATCTCAAGATTGTCTTAAATAATGTTTTAAAATATTAATACTGCTTTATGACTGATATTCATAATCGGATCTTATATTTAAAACCATCTTAAGTACAATCTTAAGCTGTTAACCAATCAGAGAGCCATATTAGCTTTTAAGAAATTACTTAAGATGGCTTTAAAATAAGAACGGACTATAAATCCTTAATTACACACGGAAAAAATGGTCTTGCGGAAGTATTAAAAAATTTTAGGTAAATGTAGATTTTAAAATAATTTTGTTTGAATCTTCGAAATAAAAATAATTATGTAAGACGCTCAAATTAATTGCTAGAATATTAAAACTTTTTGCAGCATTGTCATCAACGATTAAATACTCTACACAATTATTATTTTGATAATTCAACAAAATTATTTTCTGTATCTAATTTTAGATTCAGTAAAATTATTCTTTTCGTTCAATAAACTGCTAATTTTTTTTTTTTCTTT